>NC_140170.1:61588998-61623998 GCF_963971535.1 Notolepis coatsorum
AGAGAGATACAGTGCTGTGTAACAAGGAGGGATATGAGGACTGTGTGTGTAACTAGGAGAGATATGAGGACTGTGTGTGTGTAACTAGGAGGGATATGAGGACTGTGTGTAACTAGGAGGGATATGAGGATTGTGTGTGTGTGTAACTAGGAGGGATATGAGGATTGTGTGTGTGTGTAACTAGGAGGAATATGCATGAGGACTGTGTGTAACTAGGAGGGATATGAGGACTGTGTAACGGAGGGATATGAGGATTGTGTGTATCATGTGTAACTAGGAGGGATATGAGGACTGTGTAACTATAGGGATATGAGGATTGTGTGTGTGTGTAACTAGGAGGGATATGAGGACTGTGTGTAAGTTAGTGCTCTCACCAGTATCTCACTATGATTATAGTTAGTGCTCTCATCACTATATAACTATGGAAAATGAAAATGCAGACATCTGGCACAAACCGCTGTGCGGGGACACAGATGTGTTTGAAACAGTGAGGATGAGAAATGGTCTGATCTTGCTGTAAACAAATCGTTTTTGATTTGCCTTCTTGACTAAGCTATTGTTGTGATGTGTGTAAGTGAGGTGTGTCAAGACTCAAGAGTTACTCCAAGGTATTTATTACTAGTGCCTGTTGTCCTTAACTGTAGTGTCTGTCTGCTGTCTTCATAACCACACTGTGTGTCTGTACTTCTTTATTATCCCGTCCTCCCCAATTTTTGAACTCACCAGCCACTACTGACACACACATTGGGGGATGTTTTATAAATATAATATACCGTAATATAATAATTTGTGCTTCACCAAAAAATTTGGTCAGCAGCCGCCACTGCTACATATATACACCAGGTGACGTTGACAGAGTATTAGTGTAACAAGCCCCCAATATAGAGTAGACTGTCTGGTTTTGTACGCTTGTCGCCGGTTAGAAGGGTGGACTGCAGAATGGAAGACGACACACCACAAACCCTCGGCCAGTCCTTCGTGCCAGTAGCCATCAGACTACACTACAGTGGTCATGGACTGCTGCCAAGTGCTGGAGAACAAACGGCTGGTGAACTTGAGAACTGTTAGGACTATCTGACTCTTAATAATAAACACTGTTAGGACTATCTGACTCTTAATAATAAACACTGTTAGGACTATCTGACTCCACTGTTAGGACTATCTGACTTAATAATAAACACTGTTAGGACTATCTGACTCTTAATAATAAACACTGTTAGGACTATCTGACTCTTAATAATAAACACTGTTAGGACTGTCTGACTCTTAATAATAAACACTGTTAGGACTATCTAACTCTTAATAATAAACACTGTTAGGACTATCTGACTCTTAATAATAAACACTGTTAGGACTATCTGACTCTTAATAATAAACACTGCTAGGACTATCTGACTCTTAATAATAAACACTGTTAAGACTATCTGACTCTTAATAATAAACACTGTTAGGACTATCTGACTCTTAATAATAAACACTGTTAGGACTATCTGACTCTTAATAATAAACACTGTTAGGACTATCTGACTGTTCATAATAAACACTGCTATACTATCTGACTCTTAATAATAAACATTGTTAAGACTATCTGACTCTTAATAATAAACACTGTTAGGACTATCTGACTCTTCATAATAAACACTGCTAGGACTATCTGACTCTTAATAATAAACACTGTTAGGACTATCTGACTCTTAATTACTAAACACTGTTAGGACTATCTGACTCTTAATAATGAACACTGTTAGTGTAACTGCCTCCGTGTTCAAGTTTAAGTTTAAGTATGATGTCATAGTAGAACCGGCTAAAACAGGCTAGAACATTAGCTCTGCCACAACATTCTGGAACGTTCGTGATTCGTGATGATGTCATAGCTGAACATTCTAGCATCGACGCTTCGGCACAAACAGTCCTTTCGGGTAGAAGCCACAAAAAAAAGAAGAAGAAGAAGATTGGCTGTATTGCATGCAGCCAATAAGGTACATTTGGGGTCGTAAATGTGTGTCGTGTGCCCAGGCCATGTAGCTCAGGTGCTAGCTAAAGGCTTGCTAAGCATCAATGATTGACGGACGTAATGTGCTTGTAGGTTAAGTTCATTTGGTTAACAACATTGCAAAGACATGTGCCACTCCGCGACAAGTAGAGATAATATGGATGTATGTTGTTATGGTTTGATCTGTGATTATTATAATTTTTTTAAAATCTTTTCCCCCCTCCTTTTTCCTCAGTTTTTCTCCCATCCCAATGTTAGTCGTTATGCCAATTCCCAATCCCCTTCCTGGTCGCTGCGCACTTACCCCCCACAGTCGGTCTGGGAGAGTGGAGGCTATCACGTGCTTCCTCCGACACACGTGTAGCCAATCAACCGCTTCTTTTCACCTGGCAGCGCGGACTCTCACTGAGAGGGTGTAACGTGTGGAAGGATCACACTACCCCCCTTAGATCTTATCCTCGCTGAGCAGGCGCCCCGACCAAACTGTAGGAGTCGCTGTTTACAACGACCAGGGCCCACCCACCAGCTTTCCCACCCCTAACACTGCCAATTGTGTTAGTACGAACGACCAATCAAGCTGATAGCAATGCCGAGAGCTGGGCTCGAACCCAGCGTCTCCTGCATTGGTGGTGAGCGCCTTGCCCACTACACCACCTAGCCGCCCGATCTGTGATTTATTGTATTTCATGTATGTGTTCACAGTTCTCACGGTTCGGATTAAAATCGGTTCAGTTCGGATTGAAATAAATCTAATCAGTAATATCAAGAAAGTGTGCTGTCATCATTGCAGTAGAGGGAGTTACAGTTAGGACTATCTGACTCTTAATAATAAACACTGTTAGGAGTATCTGACTCTTAATAATAAACAGTGTTAGGACTATCTGACTCGTCATAATAAACTGTTAGGACTATCTGACTCTTAATAATAAACACTGTTAGGAGTATCTGACTCTTAATAATAAACACTATTAGGACTATCTGACTCTTCATAATAAACACCATTAGGACTATCTGACTCTTAAACACAGTTAGAACTATCAGACTCTTAATAAAAACTGCATGGACTGCACTATTACTACTGTCCGATTGAATCCTGCCACCCACTACTGTTCTCTCTATTATCATTACTACTATGTTCTACTATTCTATTATCTATGTACCTCCCCTCCCCCATGCTGCTATGCCACTTGAATTTCCCCAAGGGGATTAATGAAGGAACACTTGACTTGAGGAAGACGAAGAATGGTGACAATGACCAAAAAAAAGAGAAATAACAAAAGATGAGTGAAACTAATTGGCAGTTTAGAAGACAGTGTTTTTCACGAGACTCGTCTGAAGAGCAGGATTGGTTGGAAGTGAAATTAGGAAAAGTGAAAGAAAGGTGGATGACGAGGGGAGGATCATCGCTGAGCTTCTGAGTCGACAGAGACGGGCATTGAAATTAACAAGGCTAGGAAAGCATCAGGTTCAGCCTTTTGCCTTAATCCCATAGACCTGTTCGCTGTCCACGTTAGACCCAGTGTGCGCACGCATCACCGGGGCAGAAAGGAATGCAATCCTGGTCAGAACAACGGGGCAGACTAGAATATATTTGCATTTGTTAGCCATGCTAGCGATCTAAACAATCAATCCATGCCAAAGCTAGATATGTAAAAGGTGAAAGACTCACACTCACAGCCATGCTGATTTGGCAAAATTACATCCAGCCGTTTTAGTTTGAAACAACTTTTAGTCAGGGGAGTGTCATGATTTCTCCATAGAGCCCCAACGTATTATTTTAGCGCAGCAGCTCGCGCAGGTAGTGGGCAACTTAGTCACTTGACTCAGGTACAGTATTGCTGATTGGCACGGTATGTTTAGACAGCAAACAGGTCTATAGAGAGGTGTGTCAATCAATTGGGACATTGAGACATTCAAGGACTCTGGAAGATACATTTTGATTGGCAAGATGCCTGGGCAAACGTTCGACTTGCGTCACGTAACCCGGACCATCAACAAATAAATCTTAACTATATTCAGGACATACCTGACTCCTATAAGATTGAACAGAATGGGACTTAAACAAGACTCCAGGTGCACCTTGTGTACAAATGGGGATGAGGGTACATTTATGCACATGTACTGGGATTGCCCACCAGTTAAGATATCCTGGAAAGAAGTGTCCCAGCAATTATCAATTTTTTAAAATTCTGGATATACCTGTACACCCCTCTGTATTGCTGTTGAATGATGTTTTTGAGTTTGCAGTCCCTATACAGCTAAAGAGATTAGTTTTATCGGGTATCACAGCGGCTAAAAAGCTGATAGCATCACGATGGTCAACTGGAAAAAATGTGTAGGAAGGTTTGGATTCTTACATATCTCGATGTGATTTATCTAGAAATATCTACAGCAAGGATTTTAGGTGTCAGTGAATCCAAAATTGCAATGTGGTTAGAAGTGGTGGAGAGAATAAAAGCTAGCATATGAATTGTAGTGCCTGGAAAGGAGCGAATGATAATGGATGGATTATCCAAGTGGGGGTCCGGGGGGGGGGGGGGGGGGGGGGGAGCAAGCGAGAGCATAATATGTAGGGTATTAGATAGCAAGAATACGGTATATTTCTCGTATAATACATTTATTCAAATGGTGATTTAATTGGAGGTGTACTGTTAATTAATGCTTGTATATCTAATTTTATGTTGTTATGTTTATGTTTATGTGTATGTTTAAAAAATTATAAAAAAAAAATATATAAAAAAAAAAAAAGGACTCTGGAAGAGTGAGGCGTCTGACATACAGTACAACAATGGACAGAGTGAGCAGAGCTTGTCGGAGTTGCCAACTGAAGTACGGGCACAGGTTGAGGAGAGAGAATTGAGATCCCCATTAAAGGTGCTGTAAGTGATACCTTTGTTCTACATGTTAAAATAAGTGTTAAGTAGCTCTACATTCCTACAGCCATCACTGATATAGAGGGTTTGGTCAGTAGCATGGGTCTCCCAGTCCCTAAACACAAAATACATTTTCTGGTATCCCGTTCCCATCATTTCCAATCAAGAGAGAGAATCCTAGATATTCCTTTTACTTATTATTATAATTTTTTTATTATGTTTTTGGTAGATTTTTTTATTGTTTTTTTTTTTACTACCGGGCAGTCCGGTAGAGAGAGAGAGGAAGAATGGGAGATAAACGGGGGGAAGACATTCGGCAAAGGTCGCCGGATCTGGGAGTCGAACCAGGAACGGCTGTGTTGCGACGCAGCGCAGTACGCAGTGTGCTACTTGAGCGGCCTCTTTTTACTTATTTCAAGCAACAGTCCTCATATCCCTCCTAGTAGTTACACATACACAGTCCCCCATTATGCATTTAATCAGAGAGGTCAGAGCTCAGTGCAGTGCGCCTGGAGTAGTTTTCAAGGTTCAAGTTTCTTTATTAGTTGTCATACAAAAATACAGAATACTTTTATATGAAATGCTTTTTTCTGTTCTGCTCCTGAGAGTGTGCTAGATAAAAAATAAAATAGATAAGTATAAAATAGAAGTCAAAAGTACGTAACAAGTGTAAACAAAAGTGTTCAAAACAAAAGTGTTCAATATACATATATACAATATACAATACAGAGTAGAAACATTTTTGTAACTGAGTTACAATACAATATAAAGTACAATGCAGAAATGGGATGAGGTACAACTTAGGGTAAGGTGCAAAGAGGTATGAGTTGTAGTGCAAATCTCTTTACCAATAAATATAATTATAAAGTGTGTTAAAGTGTCTAAAGTGGGTAAAGTGGGTGCTACAGTGAGTTGTTTATTTAAAGTGAGTGTGTGCGTGTGGATGTGTGTGCTGTGAGTGTATTTGATGGTTTGTTACATAGTGTTATTGTTGAGCATCCTGATGGCCTGGGGCCTCTCTGTGCTTGCCATGAGACTCCGGTATCGCTTGCCTGACCGCAGCAGTTCAAAGAGGCAGTTGTTTGGGTGGCTAGAGTCTTTGATTATTCTCTTAGCCTTACCCATGCAACGCTTGTTGTAAATGTCTTGGAGAGTGGGAAGTCCACCTCCAATTGAACGGGCCATGTCTCTGTAGTCTGCTACGGTCTTGTGCGGTGCTATCCCCAAACCAGGAGGTGATATTTCCAGTCAGGATGCTTTTGGGATTTGGTGCCTTGCTCAAGGGCACTTCGGAAGGATGTTGGGCACCTTAGATATAATACCAGCAACCCTTCAGTCACCTGGAATACACCCTCCTGTTGGGGCCGGGGATCGACCCTGTGGAGGTAGACGTGAGGCGCGGCCTCCTGAACGCCCAGGGAAGGTTCAGCAAATCGAGGTAAACGAGATCAGGGCAGCTGATAATGTGTCACGATTGAGGCAGTGGGGAAGGTGGAGGACAGAGGGCCGGGTCAGGTTGGACTGTCTGGAAGAGGAGAACAAGACGAATGTATCTGGTTGGAAAAAAGACAGTTCTTGGCATTTAAAGCTGAGGGTGATTAACTGCACCGGGGAAGGAGCAAAGAAGAGCCAGGAAATACAAGTATTAGTGACCGCAGCTCAAACTGTATCTGAACGTGAATTACTTTCCTGCATGACTGGAGGAAATACTAAGAGAGGAGGAGGCTGCGTTTAAATCCACTTTTTCTCCTCTTTCTCCCATCCCAATTTCACTGTGCCAATTCTTCCCTCCAGTGTCTTGAACGTTGCTCGCATATGCCCCCCACTGGCCGGTTGTAGGGAGGATAGAAGCCTTGCATCGCGTGTCCCCTCCGGTACACGAGGCGGCAGCCTGTCACATCTTTTCACCTGCCAGCGCGGACTCTCATTGGCGAGGTGTAACGTGTGGGAGGCTCACACTACCCCCGCCATTTCCTGTCTCTGCTGTGCAGGCGTCCCCAACCGACCTGTAGGAGTCGCTGTCCACAACGTCCAGATTACCACCCATCGACTTCCACCCGCTACCTCTGCCAATTGAGTTAGTATGGCGGCTGGCCCAAGCCGGAGGCAACGCCGACAGCCGGAGTCGAACCCGGTGTCTCTTGCGTTGGTGACGAGCGCAATGTCCGCTGCGCCACCCAGCCGCCCCTAGGCTGTGTTTTTTTTACGTTTTGTGTTGTTTTGCTTTGTTTATTTTACTTTTGACAAGATAAGATAAGATATTCCTTTTTCAGTTTAGTTTTATTGTTTAAAATTGTTTCGTTTGAGTTTTTATTAGTTTCAGTATTCGGTTTTTTCTTTTTTGTATGTTTATTATAATAGGATTATAATTTTATGGGTGTAACTGAGGGGTACAATTCCCTGACTGTATTACTAGATATGATACTTACTACCACTACCTTTGTACTTAATATTCGGCCACCCAGTACACGGCATAAATATATTATCATAAACACTCTCACGTAGATGAAACGGATCCAACACAAATGTACGAAGTCGAAGTATGCGTTTATTACTACACAGCAATGGTGTGTAGAGCAAGCACTTAATCACTTAATTACATTTATGAATTGAAATAGTATGCACTTTTATGGCAAAGAGTATTCGTCGGTATATCAATAGAGAATGTCCAATCTCTGAAGGCGCAGGTGGTAAATATACGACCTGGAATAGTTAAGGAATAACAGCAATGATACTTTAATGATTATATACTAGATACACTAAGGGGGGGTTAATCCGGTCGCTTGTAAGCCGACAGGAGTAGGAGGGGGGGGGGGGGTAGAATCCGGCTGCCTCGTCCGGCCAAGGGTATCCCAGGTGAACCCACTGTAGTGCCGTTCAATGCGCCGGCGATCCTTGGACCACAGATGAAAGCAGGTGGACTCTTTGTGGGCCGGCTCTCTCCGGTCCACGGGGGAGAGACGTGAAGCGACCTCGTCTTGCAGAGCGTCTCCTCACCTTGCGTCCTCTCCAGGGGGGGGGTTTCCAACACACGGCAGTGTCGGGGGTCTTTATCCATGGAATAATCAAAGTATACAAAGCATAATCCGTGCCTGGGAAGGCGGGCTGTCGTCGGTAGAATAATCCGGTATACAGGTCCACTCGCTCGTCGGCTCTGGGGCTCCTCGGGTGCAGCTTCACATGGGGTCAACCACCCTGGGTAAGCAGCCAGTTCTCTGCCCGAAACGATGGGGTACTGGCCACGGTAGTATTCTCACCGCACGAAGCACTATATATTAACAGACTATTATTAGCTTAATAGACTACGTCCAACTCGACGATATAGTGCCAAATATGACTATTCAAATATTAATATACACAATGTCTCAATACCGATGGTAGGCGAACTTGGCCTTACTCCCACACGTGGCGTCGCGGGGAGGCTTTACGTCTGTGACTCTATTGGAGGGTAAGAAACTGGACTGAAAAGAAAGTCCTACTTTAGTAGCGCAGTATATATACGCACTATGAACAAATAGTCCCATTAGTGGTGCGGTAGCCAGATTCCTACGCGGAACTAGGACTTGTTCGTACATGTGGAGCGGTACGTTTGAACTGGGTCTGAGGGGTATGGCAGCCTGGCACCAAGGTCTCGACCAATAGTAGAATGGAGACTATTATGGGATGTTCAGTAGGCTAGAATGGATATTCAATGCATATTGTACAAGGAATATACAAGGGATATCAGGGAATATTAGAGAATATACAAATACAATTAAATATATATATATAAATAAATATATATATTCGGTTTAATCTGGCCCTTCACAACAGCCACCCCCTGAATAGGTCCCAGACCTAATCAGTTAAACAGAGACAGATTAATCGCGTTGTCTATTTACACATAAGGGTTTGCTGTAGGGGTCAGTCAACTTCACAAAGTCATAGGGTTGTAGGGTCATGGTCATCATCGATTGTGTCTGGGAGTCGAGGCAGCTCTATGAGCCTCGCCACGGGACGGGTGTAAGTGCGACCCTGGACGAGCACTTCAGCTGCTCGGACCTTGCCGTCGGCACCGGTGATCACCCTGCTCACGCGGCCGGCCGGCCACACAGCTCTGGGCAGTGATTGATCAACAATCATGACGACTGTTCCTTCTGTCAAATTGTCTCTCTCCTTTACCCACTTCTGGCGGGTCTGTAGAGACGGTAGGTAGTGCAGTAGGAAACTGTTCCAAAACTTGTCGGCTAATACTTGGCTGTACCTCCACATTCGTCGGCCGTTCGCTTCTTCAGGCCGGTACATTGTCTGGGGTAATGCAGGATCTAGCCGCCCCATCAAGAGTGTGTTGGGGTCTGCGGAGATAACAGTGCTCAATCCACAGAACACAGACTTCTTATTTTCCACCTCCTCTGGACTTGCTTCCCTCGGGATAGGCATGGGCCACTGTCCTTCCGGGAGTCTTAGGAATGCGGGGCCGTCACTGTAAGCATTGTGACGGGTGAGGTCATCCAGGGGCATCCCCCGGGTGATGACGTCAGCTGGGTTCTGTTTTGTATCAATGTAGCGCCACTCTGTTTCTCCGGTTAACTCTTCGGTTAAGTCTTGAATCTCGGTGACTCTGACTCCCACGAAGACTTTGTACTTGCATGAGTCCGATTTGATCCAGGCGAGTACCGTCGTGGAATCTGACCACGGGATTGTTCTAGACACCGGTATGGTGAGCTCACGTTGGATGAGCGTGGCTAGGTGCGCTCCGGCTAGGGCTGCGCAGAGCTCTAGACGTGGGATAGATTGTTGCTTGCGTGGGGCTATTCTCGAGCGGGCGAGGACAAATGCTGTGTAGATCTCTCCCCCCTGGTCTTGGGCCCGCAAGTAGGCTACTGATCCGTATGCGACCTCTGAGGCGTCACTGAAGACGTGTAAGTCCATTTTACATGTCTCTGGCCTCACCGTGGGTGGGAAGTAGCTTCGGCGCATATTAACGCCTGGGAGTGAGTGGAGCTCCATCTCCCACTCTCTCCAGGTGGATGCAAGGTGTGCGGGAATGGGGTCGTCCCAGCCCTGGTCCTTGTCCCACAATGCTCGTACAATCATTTTTGCCCTGGTGGTGTACGGTAGAATACATCCTAGCGGGTCATATTGTCGGGCGAGTGTTGTGTACACACTCCGTCTGGTGGTCGGCGCCGCCGCCGGCCTTCCCTGCTCCGTAGTCAGGGGCTTGTGTCTGTAGTGAAGCGAATCTGTTTTGAATCGCCACACCAATCCCAGGGTCATCTCCTGGGCTTCTCCCGGGATTGTAGCCATCCAGGTCTCGCTGCTGGCTGCCTTGTCCTCGGAGGAGAGGCTGCGCAGTACTTGCGGATCGCTGCTGGCCCACTGCCTGAGATCAAAGCCGCCTTTGATCAATGAGGCGCGGAGTTTAATCAGGAGAGCCTCGGCTTCTTCTTGGGTTGAAAGGCTTTGTAGACAGTTGTCTACGTAGAAGCTGTTCTTTACGCTGTGTCGGACCTCTTCGTCCGCTGCTGGGTCCTCTGCTACATGTTTCTGTAGTGCAAATGTAGCACAGCAGGGGCTGCACGTCGTTCCGAAGGGGAGGACTTCCCATTGGTAGATGGCTGGGTGCTCATCTCCTGGCTTCTCTCTCCATAGGAACCATAACAGGGGCTTGTCCGCCTCTACTAATCTCACCTGCAGGAACATTCCTTTAATGTCCCCGCTGATGGCCACCTTTTCCTGGCGGAAGCGGAGTAGAACGCCGAGTAGGGAGGGGCCGAGTGTGGGACCGGGCAGTAACTCTTTATTTAGATTTTGGGATCCGATCTGGTAGCTGCAGTTAAATACTATGCGGTCTTTACCGTTGTGATGGACCTTGTGGTGGGGCACGTACCACGATTCAGTGGTCTGGTCAGCCTCTTTAATGTCCATCTTTGTGACGTGTCCCGCTGTGATGAGCTTCTCAATCTCAGCGCGGTATACACTCTCTTGGGCGGGGTTCTTGGCTAAGCGCCGCTCCGTGTTCAGCAGGTACCGTTCTGTGGCGTCTGTCTTGGCGTGGAAAGTAGGCATTCCTTCTCGCCGCAGGAGTGGCGTGGCGTATCTCAACACGCCGTTGACCGGGACTCTCTTGGTCCCTGTCTCGAGGAGGTGAATGGCGTAAATGTCATCTTTAGAGCGAATGTCTTTCTTTCCGTTCTTAAAGGGCATTTGTTCCAAGGTCCATAGCCGCTCTACGTGTTGCAGGAGTGCGGTTTCTCCCTCTGTGACTCGGGAGTGGAGACATCTAGTGGCTGTACTTCGGTTGAGAGATTTGGCGAGCGGGCCTTGGAGAGTCCATCCCAAACGGGTCTCGACTGCTGCAGGACAGCCTCGGGGTCCGGTATGAACCCGGTCTATCGGGACAATGAGGTCTGCATGGTCGGAGCCTATCAACAGGGTCGGCATAGCATTGTCTATGAGCGGGATCGGTAACTTGCGCAGATGTGCATATTTCTCCATCAGCTTGGCGACGGGGTATGTGTACCGCGACAGCCCTATTTCTTGGCTGGTGAAAGCGTCTGTAATCTGGTACCGTCGCTCAGGCTGGCCGCTTGCTGCGATAGAGAATGAGACATTCTCGCCCTTTATCGTCTTCAAATCTCGTCTTATTGTCCGAATTGTCATTTGGGTTTCGCTTCCCCGCAGCCCTAGCTGGGCCGCAGCGGAGGCGAGCAGCAGGGTCTTCTCTGACCCGTCATCGAGGACGGCGTAAGTGTCCAGGACTTTATTCTGGTAGCTTAGTGTCACACGCACTACTTTTAGGAGTACTCGGGCTCCACTGCTGCTGGCGGGATCGATGTACATGACGCTCGCTTTGCGGCTGGATGGTGCAGGTGAAGGGCGCCGTCTGTTACTGTCGTGAAGTATGTCCAGATGGGCTCCATCGCACTTGGTGCACCTTTTCTTTAAGCGGCATTCGGCTGCCATGTGTGAGCGCGCACAGCGAAAACAGCGCTTGTTGGACTTTATCCATTGACCTGCTTCCTCCGCGTTCAGCTTGGGGAAGGAGTCACATTGCGCTAGCCAGTGTTCTTTCTCACAGTAGGGGCACACTATCTTCCACTTCTCCGTTCTGGAGGGGGTACTGTGGCTCCTGCTGCTCGGTACTGACTCCGATTGGTGCATCACAGTCACCGATCTTCTTCCATCATTTAGTCGTCTGGTTCCTTCTCTGGAGCCAGGGGTGCTCCGTCCGAATGTATCTAGCCGTAGGCTGCTGACTTCTCTCGCCAGGAAGTCTGCTAGATCGAGGAGGTTCGGTTCGGGGCCATTCGGGTCTCTGTGGTCCCTCTGCCGCCTAAAGCGCTCCTGACGAGCGGGCGGCAGCTTCTCCAGAATCCTTTCCACATTTGAGTTGGCGTAAAGTTCATGCCTCCCCTTCTCTCTTTGCGCTCCCAACATCCCTACCAGGGACTGCACTCTGATGGACAGGTCGTCCAGTGCTCGATTGTCTATTGCTGGGGGTAAGCGGTCGATGTGTCGGATCTCCTGGATCACGTAATCCCATATGCGCCCATACCTCTGGTCCAATGCTACCAGCGCTGCTGTGTATGGGGTGGTGGAAGTCGCGTAGGCGAGCGCTATATTATGTGCGCGGGGCACCTTTAAGTGCTTCAGTAGGATGGCGTATTTGTGGCGTTCATCCAATACATCCACCAACATGGTCTCCAGACACATGCGGAGTTCTGTATACTGGGCCCGGTTCTCTTGGGTGAAGTCGGGTACCATAGGCGTGCCAATGTATGACGCTGACTGTGGATACATCGGCGAGCGTTGGGGGAGAGGCCTCCTAGGCGAGTCTCCTCCCGCTCCTTGGTATGGGCCGCTTGTCCAGGTGCTGTTCCTCGGTGCGGGTCGTGCGTCGTGCTCACCCGTGTATAGAGTCGGGGGTCTGTAGCGCAGCTCCGCGGGAGTATAGCCTGGGCTGTACCGGACCTCCTGGTCCGGTAGAGTACTGTGCTGTCTTCGGGCGTGGTTCTCCTCCTCTTCCTCTTCGTCTTCAGTTAGGTCATCCAGTGCTTGTAGTCTCTGGTTTAGCCTCTCCACAGGATATGCTGCTCCTTCCCGGTTGCTAGGTCTCGCTTGGACCGGTGGGGGGAGGTGGTCTGTGGGGGGTATAGACCTCGTCTGTTGGTCAAGTTCAGGGTTGTTTACTCGGCTAGGGGATGCCGCCCTGGAGGTGTGTCTAGACGAGTTCCTGGCGCCTCTGGCGGAGGGAGAGGGTGTTGTCCGTCTGATCAGCTGTTCTATTAGTTGCGACTGCTGTCTGTCGCGCGCTGCGTCCCGTTGAGCACCGGCTCGTTCTCGGGCCACATTCTCTTCCATCTGAATGCGTCTTATTTCTAGACGTATCTGCTCGTGTTCGCTTCGCTGCTGGATCTGCAGTCGGTCGCGTTCAGCAGCGGCGTTCAGGCTGATGAGGAAGGCCTGCTGTAGGGTCCTCTCTGCCTCGCTGGGAGAAGGCGGTTGTATAGGGGAGCCTTCCCTCGGGGTACTCCTTGCGGAGCCTTGGAGCTCTATCTCCACGGTGCTCTCCCCGTCTTCTTCCGTGCCGAGTTCTCTCTCGGTAGCGTTGTATTCCTCCCGGGACTCATCGGGGACTACTTCTTCAGTACTGGCGGGGTGTGAAGTCATGTCTGGTTCCCACTGGTCCCCACCGTGAACTTGGTCAGTTACATTAGAGCCCGTAGGGGCCTCTATGGTCGGGGTAGTCTGGGCGTTGGGGTTAGACATACTTTTACTTTCTAGTTTTACCGCGTTTACTGTTAGTAGAAGACTAGGTTGTTGACTGACAGCGTAAGCCTCTAAGTACTGAGGGAGCCGTCGTTCGCGCTGCGGGCGTTGGTTAGGAGGATCGTTTCGTGGAGTGTTCATCATAGGCCATTTCAATATTAATAACACTATATTAATATTACACTAATTACCCTCCGGCTCGAAGGACCAATTGTAACTGAGGGGTACAATTCCCTGACTGTATTACTAGATATGATACTTACTACCACTACCTTTGTACTTAATATTCGGCCACCCAGTACACGGCATAAATATATTATCATAAACACTCTCACGTAGATGAAACGGATCCAACACAAATGTACGAAGTCGAAGTATGCGTTTATTACTACACAGCAATGGTGTGTAGAGCAAGCACTTAATCACTTAATTACATTTATGAATTGAAATAGTATGCACTTTTATGGCAAAGAGTATTCGTCGGTATATCAATAGAGAATGTCCAATCTCTGAAGGCGCAGGTGGTAAATATACGACCTGGAATAGTTAAGGAATAACAGCAATGATACTTTAATGATTATATACTAGATACACTAAGGGGGGGTTAATCCGGTCGCTTGTAAGCCGACAGGAGTAGGAGGGGGGGGGGGGTAGAATCCGGCTGCCTCGTCCGGCCAAGGGTATCCCAGGTGAACCCACTGTAGTGCCGTTCAATGCGCCGGCGATCCTTGGACCACAGATGAAAGCAGGTGGACTCTTTGTGGGCCGGCTCTCTCCGGTCCACGGGGGAGAGACGTGAAGCGACCTCGTCTTGCAGAGCGTCTCCTCACCTTGCGTCCTCTCCAGGGGGGGGGTTTCCAACACACGGCAGTGTCGGGGGTCTTTATCCATGGAATAATCAAAGTATACAAAGCATAATCCGTGCCTGGGAAGGCGGGCTGTCGTCGGTAGAATAATCCGGTATACAGGTCCACTCGCTCGTCGGCTCTGGGGCTCCTCGGGTGCAGCTTCACATGGGGTCAACCACCCTGGGTAAGCAGCCAGTTCTCTGCCCAAAACGATGGGGTACTGGCCACGGTAGTATTCTCACCGCACGAAGCACTATATATTAACAGACTATTATTAGCTTAATAGACTACGTCCAACTCGACGATATAGTGCCAAATATGACTATTCAAATATTAATATACACGATGTCTCAATACCGATGGTAGGCGAACTTGGCCTTACTCCCACACGTGGCGTCGCGGGGAGGCTTTACGTCTGTGACTCTATTGGAGGGTAAGAAACTGGACTGAAAAGAAAGTCCTACTTTAGTAGCGCAGTATATATACGCACTATGAACAAATAGTCCCATTAGTGGTGCGGTAGCCAGATTCCTACGCGGAACTAGGACTTGTTCGTACATGTGGAGCGGTACGTTTGAACTGGGTCTGAGGGGTATGGCAGCCTGGCACCAAGGTCTCGACCAATAGTAGAATGGAGACTATTATGGGATGTTCAGTAGGCTAGAATGGATATTCAATGCATATTGTACAAGGAATATACAAGGGATATCAGGGAATATTAGAGAATATACAAATACAATTAAATATATATATATAAATAAATATATATATTCGGTTTAATCTGGCCCTTCACAACAATGGGTAATATATAATATATATACAAATATATAATATACTGTATAATAATATCACACAATACCTATTTGTAAATTCTAAAATCTTGCAAGATCAGTGGCCAGATCTAAGAAGTTCAGAATAGGTATTGTGTACAAATTAGTGCTGTCAATAGATTAAAAAAAATTACTAATTAATCTCACAATTTTCTGTAATTAATCTAGATTAAAAATAGCATTTTTCTACTTAAGACCGAAGCTTGTAACAGATATTTACTTGAGTAAAATCATGGAATTAATGTAAAATCAACACAAAGAAAGTATATTTAGATTCAAAGACTATTTTAATAGCTTTCTTTGAATACCGTTTCTCTCCTGTGAAATACAAATGTTCACCAAAACCATCAACATTGACTCAGCTAAGCTAGACCTCTTTCTTCTATCCGCGGCGCTAAGATTGAAGATTTCTCACTCCATAGATTAATCTAGATTAATTTATTTTAATGCTTTAAATCATTTAAATTAATGTCCAAAGTTAAAGCATTAATTTTGACAGCCCTAGTACAAATACAAATACATCACTTTGTGAAGGCAATTGACTCACAGTCATGTAAACCGTATGACTCACAGTCATGTAAACACCCCAGTCTCATAAACAGTATGACACACAGTCATGTAAACACCCCAGTAATAATAATTCATTGTACTATGCTACTATACTCATACTACTACTGTATCTATCATGCTAATATGTCTAACTCTCAGGTGTAACTCTCAAGCTATATTTGACGAACAACGCCACTGACCTTTAGCTGCCAGAGATGTACCCCTCCTGCTACCCTAATATATATATTACATTTTTCAAACCTTTATTTAAACTCAAAAGGCAACTGAGGTTTCCCTCATTTACAGTCACGTCGAGTGTACATACAGAAATAAAAAGCATATAAAATCACACAGCATATAAAATATAAAATATAAATTGTGTTGCTGTTGGTTTTGTTTCATCAACAAATGAGAGGCAGAACACACAGTGAATGTATCCGTTTGTTTATTGCACTTTCTTTCTTTGCTGAAAAATATATGCTCCGTTGGCTAATGGCTAACGCAAGGGTATTTAAAGATGGCGGCTTTGTTTAGTTTTAGCAGGAAGTGTAGTGAGCGTTCAACCTTTTCTGATTGGTTGAAATGGCCTTCATGTCTGAACAACATCGCCGCCTACTGCTTTGGCATTGTACTACATGTATCGGTTGCTGGTTTTCCAGCCGCCGTGAGTACGCGGTTATACGCGGTTATTCACCTGTGTGGACAGAGGTTTATTTTTTTCAAACTTCGGTTACATTAAATCCAGCGCTCGTGTGGACTGGGCCTCAGGCTGTTGCTGCTGCTGCTGTTGTTGCTGCTGCTGTTGTTGTTGCTGCTGCCACTGCCCGCGCTTTCTGCCACTCAACAAACTCATCTAGCAAGACTGGCCAGGCTTCATCATAGTTACTCAGGTCTGTGCTGACTATCCTGCTGAACTCTAACACGTTGTACCACTGATCTTTATTCATTACCCTGTACTTAGACTGCTCTAGGAACTGATGAAACACAGGGAAAAGAGACCACGTCCTCCCAAGCAGCAGTGCCAACATGGACTTAGCTGTGTCCATGTCCAGACTCCTCTGGTCCTTATCCCTGGAGAAGTCAAAGGCGTATCGGTAGATATTCTTGAAGATTGCAGAGTCGTTGAGCTGACAGCGGAGGTAGTCCAGCTTGCTCTGTAATCTTTCTGTACAGTCACACTGTAGTAGAGTCATTCCCCTTAGCCACTCCTCCTTAGTAAAAAATCCCATATTTGGTGCTTCTAATTTCCAGGCTAAAACCAACATAATAATGTTCTCCGGTTCCACTCCGATGTCCTCACAGAACTTCTCCATGCCGTCGGGCCCGACCACCTCATCTGGCCCAGCATACTTGTAGAACCAGGCCAGGCACTTCTTACTGGAGAACTGTTCCTCTCCACTCAGTAACCAACTACAGAAACTGGTGATTTTATTGTTGCGGAGCCAATGGTCGTCTGACCCAGAGGACTTCTTAACAGGCATCTCTGAGGCTGGACTGGGCTGCTGATTCTGGACTGGAGTAGTTTGTCCAGCGTTTGTGATACGATGTTTATGTCAGCCAGTCCGCACTGTCGCTATCAGATCTTTTTTGTTACAACCTCGTCAACCGATCACTTTCAGCTGCTCTCGCTGTCGCCGGGATACTGCTTCCAGGGTGGAACGGGGTGCAGGTTTCAGTCTATGTTGTTTAGTCTGTTGAGTGCTGCTTCAAGATGCCGAGGAAGAGAGAGAAGCTGAGGAACCGCCCGCTTATATAGAGACCCAAATGTTCTAGAATGTGACCTCATACAGTGACATCACGAAGATTCCATAACTTTCTATCATGACATCATACGGTGGTTCTAGAATGTTTTACGTTCTAGAAAGTTCTATTATGACATCACCACAAACATCCCAGAATGTTCTATGTTCCAGAAAGGTCTATTCACAACATCACCACAAATGTTCTAGAAGGTTCTATGTTCTAGAATGTTCTATTATGACATCATACTGTGACATCACAAATGTTCTTACATAATAGCATTAACTATTTATGTTCTTATTCAATGGCATTACTATTTATGTCTCTATGGGTGCTTTCTCACTCACCATTCGGGTCCGTTCCGGTCCGTTACGTCCTCGTTCCGTCCTTGGGTGCGAACTTCCCCCCTCCCTCTCCACCCTCTAGTTTGCGTACACACTCAGTCTTGGTGCGCTCTGGGTTTTGTTTACGGTTTGCGTTTTGAGCGTGTAAGCTTGCCGTAGGCGATGATGTCACGCTCGAAAATGTAAACACAGGAAGAGTGTTAACACGGCGGTGGAGACTGGATGCTGATATAAAAGAAACAAATAACCAATAAATATGAAGTTATATTTGAACCTCTGTTGTCAAGCCTTGTCAATATAACCCACCCCCCTTTTCTCACAAATGGAACTGCTGTCGTGCAGTCCGCTCCAGGGTTAACGCTAAACTAACGCTTAGCCTATTACTAGTCTATCTAGTCTACTAGACCTATCTACTAGTTAGCAGCTAACATTAGCCCATCACTCGCAGCAATTATATTGCATGTCAGTTGATGGAACTGGTGTCGTGGATTCCGCTTTGAGCGTTTCCCAGGGTTAATGCTAGTTAGCTTAGCCTGTTCAGCAGCTGTTCAGCAGCTAACATAGCCCATCGCTCGTGGCAATTATATTGCATGTCATTGATCTACACGATATTATGATGTCATAATAGAACATTCTAGAACATTTGTGTTCTATATATATTCAACAATTCTCTCAGCCGATTGGACTAGCTAACACGAATGAATCGCTGGGTAAAGCTGAGGGGGAGTGAGCGGTGGTGGAAGGCGAGCCATGCAGCTTATGGAGAGCGGGGAGAGTGGATTCCTCGTGAATGGCCCCGGCCGGTGCAAGAATGTCCAGGGTTTTGGGTGAATCGAGATGGGAGCGAGTGGAATGAGGGCTTGCGTCAGGAGGGACGCGAGTCACCGGGTGCGAGCCCAGTGTCCCCTCGGGGTGTGACGTGTGGAGAGGGAAGTGAGAAGGAGGTCTCGGAGATGGTGGAAGACTACGGAGAGGGAAGTGAGAAGGAGGACTCGGAGATGGTGGAAGACAAAGGGAAGGAGTCGGATGGTGTAAAGAAGAAGAAGAAGGAAGAGGAAGAACGGCAAATGGAGCGCGATCAGTCGGAGTACAGTGGGGAGGAGAGGGAGAAAGAAGAGAGGGAGGAGGAGGGGTGGGAAACGGCGGGGAAGAAGAGGCAGAAGAGGAAGAAGCGGACGGAGAGGAACGACAGCGATGGGGATAGTGAGAGTAGGGGGGAGGAGAGGGGGGGTGAAGGGGGGAAGAGGAAGAAAGGGGGGGACGATAGCTCAAGTGGGCCGGGAGACGAGGGTGCAGGAAAAGATGTGGCAAAAGCGGAAGTGATCCATATAGTGGTCAGGCTTGAGGGGGAGAGGGATGAGAGGAAAGTAGGTAGGCTCGAGTGGCCCAAACTCATTGCCGAGCGATTAGGAGAGGTAAAGTACGTGAACGTTTTGTGGGATGGGAATCTGGCCGTAGGGTGTGGTAGTGAGGGGCAGGTGGAGGTGGCTAGGAAGATGCAGAGCATTGGGGGGGTGGGTATAAGTAAGGTGGCGAGAGTAGGGGAGAAGAGGGGGGGGGGATGTAAGGGGGTGATAGCTGGGGTACCGGTCGAGGTTACAGTAGAGCAGCTGGTGGAAGAGATAAAGGAGGACGGGCGTAATGGCATAGTTAAGAGTGCAGCAAGGATGAAGAGGGGAGCGGAGAGGGCAGTGACGGGGACGGTAGTGATTACGTTTGAGGGTGGGGTTGTTCCTAGGGAGGTGTTTGTAGGGCGTAGGATCTATAGGGTTAGGGAATTTGTTCATAATCCTCTTAGGTGCTATAGGTGCCAGGGGTTTGGCCATATAGCTACCACGTGTATGAAGGGGATGAGGTGCGCTAGGTGTGGCGGGGAACATGAATATGGGAAATGTGGAGAGGGAGTGAAGCCGAAGTGCTGTAGTTGTGGTGGGGAGCATAGTGTAGCGTTTCGGGGGTGCGAGGTGATGATGAAGGAGGTCGCGGATCGGAGAGAGAGAAGGGAGGGTAAGTTGACGTATGCTGGGGCGGTTAGCAGGGCAGGACAGGGTAGCCAAGAAAGGGTGCAGGGGGTTGAAGGAGGGCATTTGGCAGTGAGGGTAGAGCAGGTGGAAAGAGAGAGGGGAAGGGAGGAGAAATTAGGTATTGTGGCCTTCGTGGCAGGGGTAGTTACTGGTATGGCAGAGGCTAAGGGTAGAACAGAGATGGTGAAGATGATTGTTAGGATAGCGGTTCAACATCTGGGATTGGAAGGTCTGAACTGGGAGCAGGTGGTTAGGGAATTGGCTGAGGGGGCTGCGAGGGACAAGGCTGCGAGGGACAAAGCAGCCCAGGATAAGATAGCAGGGGGCAAGGAGGGTCCCGCGGAGGGGGGCTCAGGCAGGAAGTAGCAGCAGTAGCTGCACTCCAATGGACAATGTAGTTGATGACGGGGTCCAGTAGAAGAAGAAAAAGAAGGTGAAGAAGGAGAAGAAGGAGAAGAAGAGCCCATAAAAAGAATTGCGGAGGGCAGTAATACGCCACGATGCGTCTACTCTGCCGGAAATTCAAATAAGAAGAAGAAGAAGAAGCATTTCCTGGCATTTTTTCAGACTACAACATGAATCCAGACTGGTTTGACCCTCGAAGTCAAACACATGTGGGTAAAGCCCTATTTTTGATAGTGTTTTTTATCTATTTCAGACGTGTAACATCCATAAGAAATGTAACATCCATAACGGCACTTTTTTGTGATTCATTCCTTGAGAGGAAATGACAGGTTTTCCTGAATGTGCTTTTTGGGTACCTCAAACCCTTCCCTACAAAGTGATAGTAAACATGTTATTCTTTGAAAAAGATATTCACAGAGTTTTCATCATGTGTTCAGTGAGTCCGAAAAGCTTGTCAATTTCCGTAACATCCATAACGCTGTGTATTTTGTCACCTATCTCAAAATCCAAAAGGTCAAAACATTTCTTACTGCAGGCTCATCTTTATCTCAATAAGTGTAACTAAAATGTGTAAATTATACTTCCAATTCAAATCGATGCCTTGTCAATGTTAAGTTAAGTTTCCAATGTTCTCTCTTTATGTAACATCCATAACGCTGGAATTGCCCATTACATTTATATAGAGTCTTTCTAGACACTCAAAGCACTCCCCACAATGTAGTGTGGAAATGGCCTCCTTCACCACCACTGTGTAGCACCCAACCTTGGGCTACGCAGGCTCAATGGCTACCATACCATATTGTAATAATAATAATAATAATAATAATAATAATAATAATAATAATAATTCATTTATTTTGTATAGCGCTTTTCAAAGACCCAAAGTCGCTGACAATAGGCAAAAAAAAGAAACAAAGAAAACAAAAAAACATGGAACCACAGGGAAACGGAGGACAATACGAATACACAGGAACATAAAAACCACGAGTAACGGATAACAAATACGGGAGTGAGTAGGGGAGACAGTCGGGAGGAGAGTAAGGGAAAACCAAGGGGGGTGGGGGGGGGGGGGGGGCAGGAGAGGAGAGAACGTGGGGCAGAGGGAAATGGTGGCAAGTTGGAGGAGGGTGGTTATGGGTAAGGAAGGTTGAATGCTTGGGAGAACAGGTAGGTTTTGAGTCTGGATTTGAAGGTGGAGAGTGAGGGAGAGTCTCTGATGGTCTCAGGGAGGGAGTTCCAGAGTCGGGGTGCAGCTTGTGAGAATGCCCGGTCACCAACATTTTTAGTTTGGATGACGGGACAGTGAGGGAAAGAGTGAAAGAGGACCGGAGGGAACGGGTGGGGCGGTAGGGGAGAAGGAGGTCAGTCATGTAGGGGGGGGGGCCAGGCTATGGAGGGCTTTGAAGGTGAGGAGTAGTGTTTTGAAGTTAATGCGTTCCTTGATCGGGAGCCAGTGGAGGACAGGAGTGATGTGTTCGTGGGACCGGGTGTTAGTGAGGAGGCCGGCGGCTGAGTTTTGGACCATCTGCAGTTTATGGAGGGAGCGGGAGGTGATGCCAGTGAGGAGGGAGTTACAGTAGTCCAGGCGGGAGGAGATGAAGGCGTGGATGAGGGATTCAGCAGCAGGGGGGGAGAGGCAGTGACGGATTTTGGCAATGTTGCGGAGGTGAAAATATGAAGTTTTGACAATGGAGCGGACATGTCTTGTATCTCATCCTGTATCCATACGCTTGCAGTAGTTATATCTATTACTCAATTTCACAATTTTCTTTTTTTTTTATCCACTTTTTCTCCCCATTTAAAAATGTTTCTCCCATCCCAATTTCGTAATTCCAATTCTTCCCTCCCCTGTCTTGAACGTTGCTAGACTATGCCTCGCACTGGTCGGCTGTAGTGAGGATAGAAGCCTTGCATCACGTGTCCCCTCCGGTACACGAGAACGCAGCCTGTCGCATCTTTTCACCAGACAGCTCGAACTCTCAGTGGCGAGGAGTAACGCATGGGAGGCTCACCCTGCCCCCGATACTTCCTGTTTCTGTTGTACAGGCGTCACCCAACCGACCTGTAGGAGTCGCTGTCCACAACGTCCAATCGCCACCCACCGGCTTTCCCACCCTCTAACACTGCCAATTGTGTTAGCATGACGGCCGGCCAAGCCGGTAGCAACGCCGAGAGCTGGGCTCGATACCAGTATCTCCTGCGTTAATGGCGAGCGCCTTGCCCACTGCGCCACTCAGCCGCCCTCAATTTCTCAATTTTCTTATATACTATGACTCTACTGTCACCATGTATGCATATGCTCACTACATGCATTTATTGCTCAATATCCGCCCACCACAAACATGGGAACTCTCTAACCCCTGTCCCAACCCCCCCCCGCCCCATCTCTCTGAGTGCTTGTCTCGTAGTGCTGACCAAGGTGGTGGATGTCTTGGGGTCTTGGCCAAGATTGCAGTGACTGTTCTACGTGCACCACCGAGGCCATGGATCAGCTTCTTACCGTCTTCTGTCCGTGGTCTGTCAACGTGGTTTCATTGCTGGGTTAAGTACTTCTATTCTATTCACATAATATGCTTACTACATATATCTATTCTATTCACATATATGCTTACCACTTGTATCTATTGCTATGTCCGCCCATCACAATCACGCGAGCTGTCTAATGCCTGTCCCGTCTCCCTGTCTCCCTGTGAGTGGCTGTCTCGGAGTGATGACCAGAGTGTTGGGACGTGATGAAGACCGGGAGGATGCGACCCTCTCTGCGCCGCCCCTTTGCCTCAATTAGGTCCGCTATCAGCTCTATCTTTAATCTTTCAAAATGTGCAGTTATCGCTATCAGCTCTATCTTTAATCTTTCAAAATGTTCAGTTGCTATCGCATGCACTTATCTGTGTTTCACTACACATGAGTGCATGCTTACCAACTGTTCGCCTGTTTTACTGCAACACTACTATCACCGACATCCAAGAAGGGAGAGCCCCCCCTTGAATGGCCCTTCTAAAGTTTCTCTCCTCCACATTGCCTGTGGTGCATTTTTCCTATTGCTAGGTTTTAGTGAGTTTTTCCTTACCTTCGCGTGGGGTATGTCTGGGAGTGTTGCATTTATTTTGCATTTATTTTACATTATTTTGATATTTTTATTTTTACATTTCTTGTTTTTTTTCTTGACTTATTGTGATGTTTCTTCTTGACTTGTTTAAAGAAGACGTGTCCGGCCCATGGGGACATTAACGTGTGTTGTCGGGCCTTACAAATACATTTGATTTGATTTGATTTGATACACTGGCACCAGGCACACATCACATTACACAATGGCTGAACGGCTCAGGAGACAGGGATTGATTGATTGATTGAACATTTTATTAACAGATTGCAGAATGGGTACAATACAGTACAGCTCAATACACACAATTGTTAAGGGGATGCAGACCAGAGAAAGACTTTCGTCTTGTTTACATCAGGGTCCCCCATTTTCAATTAATCACTGGGATGTTTACATGACGGTGAGTCATACTGTTTATGAGACTGGAATGTTTACATGACATGACCCAATTCCCAATCAGGACTCTGACATCAAGGCCACCTAATACTCATGATATTGGCTGATATGATATCTATGATATAATGATATCAGCCAATTAAGGGGAAGGGAGGATTAGGTGGCCTTGATGTCAGAGACCTGATTGGGAATTGGGTCATGTAAACATCCCAGTCTCATAAACAGTGACTCACACTCACAGTCACATCTTTTGTACATTTTCATTTGACGTATTTTAAGATAAGTAAGATATTCCTTTATTGATCCCTTTGGGGAAATCTGGGCATCATAGCAGCATGGGGGAGGGGAGGTACAGGTATGGGCAGGGTAATAGAAAGACATAAATATAAGCAAGGAGCTGCTATGACAAGCTGCCCCACACCTCGGCGACAAACTACCGTTTGTTTTGCTAATTGGGGAGTATTTTGTGGTGGAGGCAACTGAGATTTGATGTTATCCATATCCCCTCATTGTGCATCACAAGCATGTCTCATCAGTCAGTGCATGGCAGCAATGCACTAGCTGTGCCCAGTCGTCCAGAAATCCATTAGGAGAAAAAGAAACACACAAGAAGAGGAGGACAGGCGTTTTACTTTTGGTTCTCGCAGCGAGAGAACAAGAGTGGGAAGCTGAACGAGAGACGATTGAGTTATCAGGGAATTCATGGCCTGGGTATGCAAAACCCTTTTTCTTCCAATTAACTAGTAACTGCAGGGTTCAGATTAATGTATTGTGGTGTTAAAAAAAAAGTAGGATACTTAATTTGATATGTACTGGAGCAAATATATTACTCAAATAGTTACTCCTACTAGTTACGCTTCTGGCCAGTATGACTTACTACCATAGTGTCTTTATACCTATACCAGATTCGGCTCAAACAAGGGACTAAACACGTTTCGCAATTATGCCACATCAATGTGTAACGCCCTACCCAAAGCTGTAAAGGAATGTGAATCACTACCCACTTTCAAAACCACTCTCAAAGAACACCTACGGGAGACTGCAATTCGAAACTGGCCCCTGTAAATGTCCTAACCCAACCCCCTCCAATGTACAGTAAATGACCAAGTATGGTTGTCAATATTCCAATGTACAGTTTTGCTTGTACAGTGTCCCCGACCCACCCACCCCTCCTACCCACCCCCCCCCCCCCCCCCACCCCACCCACCCAACCACCTCCAATGTACAGCCCCCCCCCCCCCCCCCCCACTCAACCCCACCCCACCTACCCAACCTACATTTCTACATCAAATGTATATACTCTCTTTTCTGGACTCTTTTTGTATCACAAACAGTACTGTATTTGCAAATCTGGTATGTCATAAATGTATAGATGTAGCAGTACTGTCTATCTGTATGTCGTGTATATGTCATATATGTTATGATGAATTGAAAATGGGGGACCCTGATGTAAACAAGACGAAAGTCTTTCTCTGGTCTGCATCCCCTTAACAATTGTATGTATTGAGCTGTACTGTACTGTACCCATTCTGCAATCTGTTAATAAAGTTATCAATCAATAAATCAATCAAACCTGTATCCCTGTACATATTAATACTACAACTCTGTACATAGATCTGATTAGCACTATTACTCAGTAGTACTAATTTATATATTTTATATACCCATTAAATCACCTGTACATTGTATAATGCCATTGCACTTTACTGTCACTGTCAAATAGTACCAAGCTTGAGTGTTACATATAGACATATTAGCAAGATAGGTATAGTAGTATAAGAGTAATTGGTAAATGGACTGCATTTATATAATGCTTTTATCCAAAGTGCATTACAATTTTATTCCTCACATTCACACACCGACAGTGGAGGCGACCATGCAAGGAGCCAACCTGCTCATCGGGAGCAATTAGGCCGGGGTTAAGTGACACTTCGACACGCTGCCCGGGGGGAGCAGGAATCTAACCGGGGACCTTCCGATTACCAGACAACCGCTCTGTTGCATATTAGCATACACTGTAAGAAAAAACCTGCAAGAAAACGGTAAATGTCTGGCATCAATGGTTTCCAAATACTTACTGTCAAATTACAGTAAAATCAAATACATTTACAGATTACAACCTTTATTTAATGGTTAATATTTTGATAAAAGGTAATTTACTGTATTTCTATGGCATTTACACTTAAAGTAGAAAAACAAAAGTAATCTGTAAAATAATACAGTGAATTTCCTGTGAATTTTTTTTACAGTGTAGTCTTAAGGTACATAAAAGTAAAAAAGACAGTAAGTAAGAGTTTTTTCATTATTTTTTTCAGATATTATTTCAGATATTGTTTGAATCGGTGTGTTTTTAGTCGACGGCGGACAATTGTAACGTAACCAGGTGTCTGACTATGCAGGGCGTCAACTTCCGTCAAGTATACTGTATGAAAATAACATGGGTAGAAGAAATATACTTTCAATATGGAAAGATATACAAATTTTTTTACTTGGGCCCCACCCCCTCAGGGAATCCACATGGAAACCAAATGTTCACAACCTCACATCACAAAGTGTCCGTCCGATCCATACATGATTGAAAACCTTTATTTATCCCCCGAAGGGAGAATCAGGTGTCCATCACAGCATCAACAGCAATTTAGAACAATTAATACAATACAATTAATTAATACATGTTAAAAACAAAGACGGACATAATAAGTAGGGCAAAATAATTGCATTTTTTTTTTGTTGCTAAAATAGAGCTAAAATGCAGAGTGGAGTTCATAGTGATGCCACAGATTACTCAATCTGATTACTGATTACTCCTTTAAAAAGTAATCTAGAAGAAGTGTCTGAAGAAGTCCACCATTATCCCTGTACCCAAAAAATCTACGCCCGCTTGCCTCAACGACTACCGCCCTGTAGCTCTCACCTCCATAGCCATGAAGTGCTTTGAGAAGCTAGTGAAGGGCTACATCTGCTCCTCCCTCCCCATCAACCTGGACCCCCTGCAATTTGCATACCGCCCTAACCGGTCCACGGAGGACGCCATAGCCCATGTGCTGCACACAGCAGCATCACACCTGGACAAGAGGCAGGGGAACTATGTGAGAATGCTGTTCATCGACTACAGCTCAGCATTCAATACCATAGTCCCCTCCAAACTCATAGCCAAGCTCAGGGACCTGGGCTTGAACTATGACCTCTGCCAGTGGGTCTTGGACTTCCTGACGGGCAGACCCCAGGTGGTAAGAGCAGGCAATTGCACCTCCTCATCCATCACGCTCAACATAGGGGCCCCCCAGGGCTGTGTTCTGAGCCCCCTCCTCTACTCCCTGTACACACATGACTGCGTGGCACAGCGGAACAACAACACAATCATCAAATTTGCTGATGACACAGTAGTGGTGGGCCTGATCTCTGCAAACGACGAGAGGGCCTACCTGGAAGAGGTAGAGAATCTGTCACAGTGGTGTCAGGAGAACTGCCTCTCCCTGAACGTCAGCAAAACAAAAGAGATGATTGTGGACTTCAGGAGGTCGGGGATCAAGGACTACAGCCCCCTCAGCATCGATGGGGCACCGGTCGAGAGAGTGAACAGTTTCAAGTACCTCGGAGCCCACATATCCGAGGACTTGACATGGACCACACACATTGACAGTGTTGTGAAGAAGGCACGACAACGCCTCTACTTCCTCAGGCGCCTAAGGAAGTTCCAAGTCAGTCAGAAGATCCTTAAGAACTTCTACTCATGTACAATAGAGAGCATCCTGACTGGCAACATCACCTCCTGGTTTGGGAATAGCACTGCACAAGACCGTAGCAGACTACAAAGAGTGACACGTTCAGCCGAACGCACAATTGGAGGGGGGCTTCCCACCCTCCAGAACATTTACAACAAGCGTGCAGGGGTAAGGCTAAGAGAATCATCAAGGACTCCAGCCACCCAAACAACTGCCTCTTTGAACTGCTGCGGTCAGGCAAGCGATACCGGAGTCTTAAGGCGAGCACAGAAAGACTCAGAAGAAGCTTCTATCCCCAGGCCATCAGGCTGCTCAACGAACAATAAACACTATGCAACAACCATCAAATGCACACAGCACACACACCCACACGCACACACTCACTTAAACAAACAACACACTGCAGCACCCACTCTCCACACTTTAGATCACCTAAACACACTTTACACTTTATATTTATTGGTAAAGGATTTGCACTACAACTCGTACACCTTACTTTAAATTGTACCTAAATTGTACCTCATCCCATTTCTGCTTTGCACTATATAGTATTGTATATTAGTACATTGCATAGTATATTGTATATTGTATGGTAACCCAGTCACTTCTATTCTGCATCGAACATTGTACATATGTCTATACTGAACACTGTGACCTCTATTTTTACTTCTATTTTACATGCTATATTATTTTATTTCATACTTATCTTGTCTAGCACAGTCTCTGGAGCGTAACAGTAAGAAGCATTTTGTATAAAAGTATTCTGTACTTCTGTATGACAACTATTAAAGAAACTTGAAACTTTACTGATTACTTGATTATCAAAGTAACTTTGAAAGTAACTAGGTTACGAAGTCGTCATCGTCCCCCCCCCCCATCATGAGACGTCATCAGCCATCAGGCCATATAAGGTCACAGCTGTCCACTGCTCAGGCACTCTAGTCTAGACAGTGGTTCCCAAACGAAATAAAATAGAAAATGTATAATATAATTTTAATAAAAAATAAAATTGTAAAACCGTTGTGTAATATAAAACATGGTAGTTTGTTGTTCTCATGTGTGTGTGGCTGTGTGTGTGTGTGCGCGAGCGCACGTCCCATCTCCGGTCTAGCTGACTGCACCCCTGGCTCTCTTATCATCAGCATTATATGAGATAGTAACTAAATAGTAACTCACAGCCACTTGGAAAAGTAACTGTAATCAGATTACTGGCTTGTAAAAAGTAACAAGTTAGATGACTATTTACTGAAAAAAGTAATCAGATTATTAGAGTAACTAGTTACTTAGTAACTAGTTACTGGCGTCACTGTATAGGACACCTCTCAACCCCCCCAGGCAGCGGGCTGGAGCCCCTTGATCTGTTCACTTCAGCCCCAATTTGTTCTCATATTCTTATATTCAGATCTAATTGTACAGTAATTGCCTATATTTATGTCTTTATACTATTACACTGCGCATACTTGTACCTCCCCTCTCCCCTCGCCCATGCTGCTATATGCCCTGAATTTCCCTCTGGATAATTAAAGTATTTCTATTCTATTCTATTATGTCTCCCCAAGGGGATCGATAAAAGAATACCATATCTTATTATTTGTATATTTTGTACCCAGTTTAATAATCACCTGTACTGTATATTGCTGTTACACTTGCACACTGTTATATTTGCACTCTGGTTGGATCATGACAAACTTATTTTTGTTGCAATGTACTTGTGCTGTATGATGATGACAAAAAATGTGAATCTAATCTAATCTTATTTTATGACTTGTAAACTTGTAAGATACTGCAGCTTGTCACCACCCTCTACAGTGTTAAGTAAGTGTCCAGCGTGGAGGGTCCTGGGAGAGGTCCTCGAAGATGTGGACACCCGGGAATTTGAAGCCAGAGAACGGCTCAAACTCCGTCCCTTTATATCTGCAGTGCCGCAGCCCCATACATAGGAGTGCGTTGGGGGCCTGTACTGTGCGCTGCACTACTGCGCATGAGAGAAACAAAGTAACGTATAATATAGGACACTAGAAACATAAAGTAACATACGGAACATAAAGTAACGTACGGTAACATAGGACCTAATGTCCAAAATATTTTTGTCTTAAACTGAATATCAATTGGATTACATGACAACATCCCCTCCAAATTCCTCAGAGACGCAGCAGCCGCCATCACCCCAGTCATCACACACATAATAAACCTCTCTATAAAACAGGGGCACGTCCCCAAGGACTTCAAAATTGCGAGAGTGACCCCTCTGCACAAAAAGGGCAGCAAATTAGACCCAGGCAACTACCGCCCTGTTTCTATTCTTACCTCCATCTCGAAAGTCATGGAGAAAATAGTCTATGAACAGGTCGAAAAGTACCTGGCGGAAAAAAATCTAATCTACGAATTCCAATCTGGCTTCAGAACGTCCCACTCCACTGACACATGCCTCCTCTATTTGAACGACCACATCAAACAAGAGGTGGACGCGGGCAAATACTGTGGCATGGTCATGCTGGACCTACAAAAGGCATTCGACACTGTCAATCACTCCATTCTAATGGACAAGCTAAAAGCAATTGGTTTTGATAGCTTATCAGTGAGCTGGATGCAATCCTACCTGGAGGGGAGAGAACAGATGGTAGAGGTAAACGGTACTCTATCCCCCCCCCTCACAGTGAGCTGTGGTGTTCCACAAGGAAGCATACAAGGACCGCTACTCTTCCTAATTTATGCAAATGACATGTCGTCAGCCTGTGACTGCAACTTGTTCCTGTTTGCGGACGACTCAGCCCTGCTGGTCTCTGACAAGAACAAGTTGCAGGTTGAAAAAACCCTCAGCTCGGAACTAGGCAAAATCTGCATATGGCTCGCTGATAACAAACTATCATTACACATGGGCAAAACAGAGTCCATTCTCTTCGGTTCAAATAACAAACTCAGCAAGACCGACGGCTTCTCAGTTACAGTGGGTGACAATATTGTCACAAGGAAAGACGAAATTACCTACCTGGGTTCCATCCTAGAGGCAAATCTTTCCTGTGACAAAATGGCATCCAATGTAATAAAAAAAGTCAACCAACGAACTAGATTCTTGAACCGGATCTCCTCCCTGGTAAACAAGAATACCCTGAAGACTCTGGCAGGAGCACTCATTCAAGGGTACTATGACTATGCATGCACCTCATGGTACCAAAGCACCTCAAAGGCGCTTAAAACAAAATTACAAACATCACAAAACAAACTGGTCAGACTACTACTTGACCTGAACCCCAGAACCCACCTCACCCCTGCCCACTTTGACAACCTAGGATGGCTTAGAGTAGACGACAGAGTACAGCAACTTGCAATGGGCCTGGTCTACAAGATACACTATACGACCGGGGTGCCCATGTACATGTCAAAATACTTCCCAAAGGTCAGTGAATACCACAACCACTACACCAGAGGAAGCTCAACAAATCATGTTAAACCCAGATTCGGATCAAACAAGGGACTAAACACGTTTCGCAATTATGCCACAACAATGTGGAACGCCCTACCCAAAGCTGTAAAGGAATGTGAATCCCTGCCCACATTCAAAACCGCTCTTAAAGAGCACCTACGGGAGGCTGCAATTCGAAACTGGCCACCATAAATGCCCAAAACCCCCACCACCTCCTAATAGACAGTCTCCTCCCCACCGCATGTATATATTCCCTCCCCGCCGTATGTATATTTCTCTCCCACCCACCCACCCCCTCCTCATCATATGTATATACTCTGTCAGGATCTAGGGGTAACAGTACTGTATATTTGAATACCGTTTATGTCACAAATGTATCAGTACTAAATACCTATATGTCCCTATGCCATAAATGTCATGTATGTTGTGTATGTCATAAATGTCTATATGAATTGAAAATGGGGGACCCTGATGGAAACAAGACAAACGTCTTTCTCAGGTCTGCATCCCCTTAACAATTGTATGTATTGAGCCGTACTGTATTGTACCCATTCTGCAATCTGTTAAATAAAGTTTTCATTCATTCATTCATTCATTCATTCATTCATTCATTCATTCATTCATTCATTCATTCATTCATTCATTCATTCAATCATAACCAAATAAAGCATTCAATGCAACCAATTGTCTATAGACTAGAATGTTTATCTTAAACTGAATATCAATTGGATTACCAGCCCTGACTGTTACTCTAAGCTTAACCTCTTCTGGATGAGGGCCTAAACTTAACCCTTAGACTAAGATTAGAATTACTTTACTTTGTTTCTCGCATGCGCAGTAGTGCACCGCACAGTACAGGCCCCCAACGCACAGTACAGGCTCCTCTTATGTTGCGGCACTGCAGTTTTATGCTATTGGCCAGCTCTAGTCTTCCTGAATCCTACCCAACCCACAGAGGGCAGTGCAACACTGCAGCTGTGCTGAATGGATTATCTCTCTCTCTCACGAGTGCATTAATTCCAGTCAGCCACTGTGGTGGATGCCTGCTGGCCAAATGTTTGACTCAGTAAGTGTGTCTGTGAACGTCTGATTAAGATGTCTCTTGAACTGGCTGTGACACCCTCTCCGCTAGAGAACTTTTTGTATGACAGCCTGCAAACACTCCGCCTCCCCCCCGCCTCCCCGATTCCATGAGAAAGAGAGACAGAGGGGGAGAATAAGCAGTAGAGTTAAGAACTTCCGCAAATTAACCTCCCTATTCAAAGGCTTACCAGGCCTCCTGGCACAGTGATTGTTCCTCCATGTCATCCTCCCCTTGTTCGGTGGGTTTTATCTCGCGTTTGCTCTGCTCTGCTCTCAGGTGGGTTGCCGGAGGCGTGTGGGTAGATAGACGGCGGGTGAGAGGGATAGAGGGGTTACTCTGCAGCTTAAAGTATTATTTTCACAAATGTGTATATACTTATCTCGTGAAAATTCGGATTGAAATGAGGTGACAGACTATACTGTACCATTCTGCATCAATTATAATTTATTTTAATTGTCCAAGCTCCTGGGGGGTCATCAAAGCGAAGCAGGCTATTCTCGGTCCTCGCTCCACAATGGTGGAATGAAGTTCCCACCAGTCAGGACAGCCAAACGCGCCCACTTTTAGCGCCGTCGACTAAAAACACCGGCACTGCAGATATACCCTACTCAAAAACACACTTCTTTAAGTAAGGGATAATGTATAGCTACGAGGTCATTGTCGCAAAATAATTGACCGACAAGGAGTTCTGGAACGCAGTGAAGGTCAATTATTTTGCGACAATGACAGAGTATAGCTATACATTATCCCGCTTATTACATGGCTAACTTACTAACAATATACCTAATTCATTTTACACCATCGACAAGACAAGATCAAATGCAGATGCAGTTGTTCTGTGGCTCCTCTGTCATCGCCGGCAGGTGTGGACTTGATTCACCTGATGTAGTGCAGCTGTGCAAGATAAAGCTGGGAACGAGGTTATAGCTTTCGTGACTGTGATCAAAATGCTTGATTGTGATTGGTCAATAGCGCTCTGTTGCCCCTAACAGCGGTCATTATTGTGCCGTTGCCCATAGCAGCGGTCAGTTATCGAGAAATAATTGGCCGCTGCTAGGGGTAATGGAGCGCTATTGACCAATCACAATCAAGCATTTTGGCGAATGTTAAAACGCCATGTAATAATCAATAATAGCAGACTGCTGGTAGCCTGGTACCTGCCCTGGGCAGCTTCCGACGCCATCTTCCCCACGCTGTGATCTGGCAACAATCAGCCCAGCTGAGAGTCGTCAGCTCATCACCGGCCCGGATATCAACCCTGCGGATCCTGCTCCTGATTGGCTCAGTGTTATTCCATCTAACCTAGGTACGAGGTCGTTTTTTATTATTGTAAACTATAAAAAAAAATATATATATATAATCATTTTTAATTACATTTTTTTTACTGTTTATATTTTTGGGGAAGCTTGGCTTCCATGAATATTCTCCACTGTGCACACTGTAGCACTCAAATTCAACACTGTTTGACGAACGATCTTACTGACCTTTAGCTGCCAGAGTTGTACCCTTCCTGCTGACTTGTTGGGGGGGTGGGGGGCAACAGTGGCTCTGGAGGTAGAGCAGTCGTCTGGTAATCCGGAGGTTCCCAGTTCGATTCCCGCTCCTCCCAGGCCGCGTGTCAAAGTGTCCTTGAGCAAGACACTCCTAATTGCTCCCGATGAGCAGGTCGGCACCTTGCTTTGGATACAAGCGTCAGCTAAATGACTAAATGTAAATGTAACATTATTTGCAGAGACCTGTCCAGTACCGTTATGCATCAATATTAAATGCTTTTCACTGAGTTTGTATAAATTATCGAACACAATCTGGCCTTGGAGTCACGGCGATGCAGTAATCAAAGCACTCGTAACTAGTCATCATCAACGCGCCCCCCCAAAGTTGCCTGGGTGTTATGCGAAGGCCAGTGGGTGTCTCCAGGAGACCGTGCTTCACTGCGACTCCATGTGTTTTGAATTCTCTATGCTGTCGACGTCTCCCTCCGCCTACTGTGTCCCTGTCAGGCCTCACTGGCATAGTTTAGAAGAGTAGCGCGAGCACTCCGAGGACGGACCGGTCTCCGAAGGAAAGGGAAAGAAACTAAACAAAAACAAAACAAAACAAAACACACGCAAGAGCACACGTAAAAATGCAGACTCACGTGCAGATGCAAACACGTGTGTACTATTCTTATACTACTACCTATGTTGCTAATCAGAGGTGCGTTCCTCATATCAACACTGATTGCACGCACGCTAATGACGCCACGTGCACACGCGCTCGTGCGCGCTCCCGCGCGCGCATAAATGTTACCTCACGCACATGTATAATAATACACTTTATTTGTATAGCCTTTCATACAGAAACTGCAGCTCAAAGTGCTTCACAACAGAAAAAAGACAGGCATAAAATGAGCACATAAAGTGCAGACATATAAAATCACAGTTTTTTACATTAGGACTAACATCCCAACAGGCCACCTTGTTTATGGTTTGATTCAGTTTTAAATAGACAATAATAAAAAGCCACTGTGTAGTGTGGTAGACACAGCTCCCTGCCCCCTCCCCTCAGGTTTGGTGTGAACGATGGTCTGATTCAGGCAGAGCAGAGTCATAGAATATGGCTCTGAGGCAGAGCACCGTTTACACCTGTGAATGTGATTGCCATGAAATGGGTTGCATTCCATCCCTAGAGGCAATTTGTCTCATTGTCTCACAAAACAAACGGACGTAGTTGAAGACAGTAATAGACACCGGCCTAACGAGTGGCTATTGTTATGATAATGCAAGGTAGCGCCGGCAGGCAGGTAAACACAACGCAGAGAGTCGAGTGCAGCGCGTTCTTGAGTGCACGCGCATGCACGCGCACATCCGTGCATGTGCGTGCACGCGCTTCTGCTCAAATCTTTGGGTGCACGGAGTGCAATCCCGTCCCA
>NC_140170.1:61629325-61681825 GCF_963971535.1 Notolepis coatsorum
ATGTGCCGTGTTATTCTAAGAATAAAGCTGATATAATAGACACACACAGGACTTTGCTGTTCAGTAATTGACGCTACACCTTGTCGCCAATTAGTGTACCTTCAGCAAGTCCTGATGCCGGCTACTGTATATCTCCGTGGTATCCCCCCTCTCCCCCTCTCTCTCTCTCTCTCTTCTCTCTCTCTCTCTCTCTCTCTCTCTCTCTCTCTCTCTCTCTCTCTCTCTCTCTCTCTCTCTCTCTCTCTCTCTCTCTCTCTCTCTCTCTCTTTCTCTCCTCTCTCTCTCTCTCTCTCTTCTCTCTCTCATCTCTCTCTCTCTCTCTCATCTCTCTCTCTCTCTCTCTCTCTCTTCTTCCCCCTCTCTCCCTCTGTCTCTCTCTCTGTGTTCTCAGTGGTATTGTGTGTCCCTCTCTATTGGGACCAGAGAGAGTCTGTCCATACTTCTTTGATCCTTTTATTCTCTCCCCCTCTCTTGGTCTCCATGCCAATGCCCCCCCCCCCCCCCCATCCCTCCCTCTCCACCCTCCTCCATCCCCACCACCCACCACACCTGTGCCCCCCCCCCCCAACCTCTCCAGTCCCCGCTATGGTCCCGAGGGAGCCGAGCCTGCCTATAATAATACCCCCCTTGTGACGGCCTGCTGGCTTCCGAAGCCTGGGAATAGATTAGAGGCCTCCGCCCACTCTGAACACCTGTCCGGGCATACCTGCGTGCAAGACAATCCCTGGGAAACGTCCCCGGCCGCTGTGAGAGGCTGTTGTTTGCCAGGCCGCCGCGGGCCTCTGGCCAGAGCTAGGGGAGTATTGGCTGGCGACACAGAAATACTGAAATACATTTTTTATACGGGGGGATTTCTCCCACTCCCCTTGTGTTCTTAACATAGAAAAGCTTTGTGTGACAGCATTTGATCTGTGAGAGGAAGGAGACGGAGTCACGAGAGGAGCATACGTGACGGACCACGGTGTGTAGATGGAGGGAGCCTAAACAGAACAGTGTTATGTGACCGTGCGTTTATGTTGCCGGGGTCGTAACAATAATAGGCACAGGTTTTTGTTCACGTCTACATTCGTTTGAAATGGTGCCTGAATCATTTTCATTTCATTTAATTTCATTTCATTTCATTTAATTTCAAAGTCAAAGTCAAAGTCAGCTTTATTGTCACTTCTCGTAATGTGCAAGACATTCAAACCTTTATTTTAACACGTAAGACACTGAGGTTACCCTCATTTACAGCGACGACGAGCTTACAAAACAAAACAATAGTTTATCAGCCATTTCATACATATATAGGCACAATAAATAAGAATAAACAATATAGAAAATCAGCTGAGACAGTTACAAATCGACACACAGTAGTTTTGATTGATTGATTGATTGATTGAAAATTGTATTAACAGATTGCAGAATGGGTACAATACAGTACGGCTCATACTTTTAAATACAGTAATGTATATACAGTAAATGCAGCAAAAGAAGGAAGAACCTTCAGCTTCAGTGTCAGTTGGAGGTTCATTCCAGGTGCTGGATCAGAAGTCGGTCCGATTGAAGAACAAACCGAACGTTCCAAACAAAGCCGCGTGATCATGCAGGTCAAACCTTTTAGGATTCTGAATCCTCATAAACATAATATTGTCACCCCCATTTTGGCTTGCACATAAAATACCATTCACGTCTCCCAGTTCACCATCGCTGATTAATCAGGCGCCGCGTTACGCAATGATGATGACGTGAGGTTCAGTCAGAGAGAGGAGAAGTCTCGACTGAACAGGAGGGTGGGGGGGGGGGGATTGAGAGAGGGATGAGGAGGAGGAGGAGGAGGAGAGAGAGGAGGGTAGATTTTGTCTCCCCATCAGTGTGCTGTCAGGTTTATAAATAACAGTAATCAATGCCTCAGCTGGCTCTGTCCTCTGCGCACTAATTGCTTTAAGTGCTTAAAAACCAGCTCATGCTCTTTTTTAGGGCAGAACAGCTATTGAGCTGCCACTGTGCTTTTGTCTCCTCCGCCTCGGCCGGTGTGTTTTCATCCAACTTGTAGTTTTAGATCCAGCAGGTCAATGGAAAGAGAGTTGGGAGAACAGCAGGGATGTGGTTTTAATTTGCCATTATTGAATTAACTCTTGCGTTCTTCTCGGGTGGTGGTGGTGTGTGTGTGTGTGTGTGTGTGTGTGTGTGTGTGTGTGTGTGTGTGTGTGTGTGTGTGTGTGTGTGTGTGTGTGTGTGTGTGTGTGTGTGTGTGTGTGTGTGTGTGTGTGTGTGTGTGTGTGTGTGTGTGTGTGTGTGTGTGTGTGTGTGTGTGTGTGTGTGTGTGTGTGTGTGTGGTGGTGGTGGTGGTGGTGGTGGTGGTGGTGGTGGTGGTGGTGCTGGTGGTGGTGTGGTCATTCCATAAGAACGTAGAATACACATTTATAGACTTTTTTTTTAATATGGTCCATTTGTATGTTCTTGGTATCTGATTCTAGGGACATCTATGGATCTCAGGGAATGTATTCCCAGTGTCAGAAATACTGTGTCTGTTACTAGGCTTGAGTAAATTGTAATCAACCAAATGAGAATATCAATTAAATTTTTTTTATCTTTGACTGTGAATAACACTATGCTCAAATTGACCAGACCTGAAAAATCTAAGCAAATGAATAAATGGAAGATGATTAAACAGAAGGTTTTGTAGATACAGTACTGAATTCTGCCATCCGGACACATGCCATTTGAAATATGATTATAGAATATAGAATATCAGGCCTAAAATGGTTATGCGATTAAAATGTGATTAATTAGATTAATTAATTACAAATCCTGTAATTAATTAGATAAATTTTTTCATCGCCTGACAGCACTAGTACTTTTACTTCACTACATTTCAGGGGAATATATCTATTTCTAACTACACTAAATATATCTCAACCATGCAGCTGGTTACTTAGAAGAACGAGGTTTTGCTTACAAAACGTAATCAGCCAAACTGTGTAGAGCAGAGAACCCAGAGTCAGTCTGAGCGAACCGCCAATCACTTTAATGTAAACTGTGGAGGTCACAAGGCTGCGGCTGCATTGATCCGTCACTGAACGGGTATAGAGATTTGGCTGAAGGCATCAGTGTCCCTTTGTTTGTGTTTAAATCAGAGCCTAATTTAATCGTGCCTTTGCAGAAACAACGTCTTAGCGGATCTGACATATCCGTCGCCTCCAAAAGTTCACCCTCTCCCCAACTTTTCCGTCCATCAAACGGACACAAACCTGGCGGAGACGGACACACGCCGTCAGCCCTGTCCAACAAACAGATGCTCCTCATTGAAAATGAATTAGAAACAGACGGACGGACACAACGGATCAATGTAGCCGCAGCCTAATTCACTAAGGATTGAGCCACCGAGCCCTGAGAAATACAAGGATGTATGATGGAAAATGTCCCTTTGCTTTTGCTATTCAAGTACAGTACAATAAATATCAAATACTTTTAATTAAATCTGCTGTGGGTACGATCCGGCTGGTATGAACTTGCAACCCGATCTGGCTTGGTTCCAGTCTGTTACTACGGTAACACACCTTCATTCAAACAAATCTGTGTAACAGTACATCCAATCCATCAAACAGACACACACACACACAGCTCTCAATAGTAGTAGGAGCAGAGGCCCGGGTCTCGCTGCCAGAGGAATGGACAAACAAAACACAACGCTGCCCAAAAACATCAATAGCAGCCAATTTCACCCCAGCGCTGCAAAGCACTGTTTTGTTTTCAGGGCCACGTCTCTATAAAAAACTGTTGAGCCAGAGTCGTCGCCGTCGTTTCATTAAGAATTACTTGAAAGGTGAACCCAGTTCAGCAAAACCAACCGTACCATAAAAGTTAGTAGGTAAAAAAGTATTGATGCCCTTGGGGGAAATTCAGGCATCATAGCAGTATGGGGGAGGGGGGAGGGGAGGCACAGGTATGGGAAGGGTAGTAGTAGGAATCGGTCGGAGTCAACCAGCACCTGCTAACGGGTCTGACCCTTTAGCTCAGCTGGTTAGTGTAAACTACAGTCAACCAGCACCTGCTAAGCTGGTTAGTGTAAACTACAGTCGACCAGCACCTGCTAACGGGTCTGACCCTGTAGCTCAGCTGGTTAGTGTAAACTACAGTCAACCAGCACCTGCTAAGCTGGTTAGTGTAAACTACAGTCGACCAGCACCTGCTAACGGGTCTGACCCTTTAGCTCAGCAGGTTAGTGCGGCCGCCTGTGGATCTTATTGTCACAGGTTAAAATGCACTCGCTTACAGTAGAAATACATAAATATAGGCAAAACAAATTTCATCTGAATATAAAAATACGAGCGGGGAGTTGCTAAGACAGGCCGCCACACACCTCGGCGACAAACTACTACCGATTGATGGCTTCACTGGTGAGTGGTTGTTTCTTGTGGTAAAGTTTCATTGCATGTATGAATTCCATGTGAAGTCCCCTGTGTAGTTAGACAGTGCAAGGTATTGGACGACCATATGGCCTCATGCTGGAGGCTCGTCTATAGATCGTGCGTGGAGGGGATTTGAAGATGTTACCTGAAGACGGGTCCACGTTCAAGATGTGCCAATGTTATGCTGAATGATTTCTCTGAACTCTTCTCGCTGGGCTGACAGCAGAGAAGAAGCTGGTATGCTAAAGTCTCAGAGCGTGGACTTTGATGTATTTGGAGCTTTCGACAGCTTGTGTCCATGGAGTGAAGGAGGCAACAATTACAATGTGGAATAGTCTGGCGGTTCAGTTGAAGACCACTGTGAGTCGAGATAAGATAGTGGTGGTAGCTTATTGGGCCTCAGTGGGGGGGGTTCTCAGCGGGTTTTTATTATATTTAATTTTTTCTACTTGTAATGTAATGTGATCTTGTAATGTAATGTAATCTTTATTATATATTTTTTAATTATTATACATTTTTACTTTTCAAATTGTTTGTATGTATGCTATTGCAATAAATAAATAAAAAAGATCACCAAAAATGTGCCATTGTTTATTTTTTAATATATATTGTGGAATTGATTTTTGTCCGTCCCCACCAGCCATAACTCCTACGGTTCCAATTCGATTTGGACAAAACTTCAGACATAGATCGACAGAGGGGCGATGAACTATAATTCACAAAATATTTTCGGAAATCGCTCAGCGGCAAGTATTGAATTGAATGGATTTCCACCATCGTCCGTTGAAATGAACACTGAGGCGGGTGGAGGGAGCGGCAGTCTGCAGAGGCAGCTCTCCTCTCGCCCTTCCAGTTAACTTTGATCCGACTTCTGTGTCTCTGAGCATAAAGGTCTTTATGCACCCCGGGTGAGGGAGAGTTATGTAATGCATGGCTGGCGATTGATATTTCAAAAGCGTGAAGGTGAGTGAAGGCGAGTGTTTATTTCCAGACCGGCATCCATTTAGACTCGGGGGGGGGGGGGGCAGCGCATTGTCCCCCAACGGACAGAACGCACAGAGCAATGATCTGTCTTGCTGGAAATCCATCCAGATGTACATATCTGCATATAATACTGTATACTGTATGTATCTATATCTGTACATATCCCTTACTTACTCTTACTAGTTACACTGCTGGCCAGTATGACTTCCTAGTGTCTTTATACCTGTATCACTGTAGAAAGAGGGTGAGAGAGAGAGCATGTACAATAGTTCTGTATATACCATATATACGGTATATATTTATATTTACTGCATATATATATATAGATATATATATATATATATCCATATCTGTCTGAATATACGTGCATAGTCCTTCTATATAGCTACGTATACACCTGCATATAACCCATATAACTCATCATAACCCATATAACATGCTATCACACTAATGCAGTGCATGGTTCCCAAAGTGTGGGGCAGTACCTAGTGGGGCGTGGAGGTACTGCAGGTGGGGCTCGAAGAAATATATATAGTTGAATAATATTAATTTAGCCTACCAAATGAACTGACTGTCATGTGTTATTCTTTATACAGAGCACACTCAGAAGCCTAAATACATTTTGCCACAAAAGGTGGCAAATTATTAGGCAAATTATTATTATTTGAATGAAAATAAATCTCCTATCCTACTGTAGGCCTATAACTACATTTTTTATTAGGCCTAATTATTTAACAGTGGCACAGGATAATTTGTCAAGCTTTTGTTCATTTTCAAGTAAAATATAAAACTTTGTGTTTTTGTGTCTTGTTATGTTAATCTTGTCTTGTTAGTAGTAGAGGAAAGGGCATGTTTGTAGCCTGTATTGTATATATATATATATATATATATATATATATATATATATATATATATATATATATATATATATATACACACATCTGTCTGTACATACCTGCATATAATCCTATTACATCTATTATATAATACAATCCTATTATACATATATATATATATATATATATATATATGTTTTAATCCTATTAGATATTTTACATATCTGTAGATACTATAAGTATATCTGTACATATCTACCATACCACTAATTACGTTGCTGGCCAGTATGATTTACTATCATAGTGTCTTTAGTGAACAATGACAGCCACCCTCTCCACCACACCCTGGCAGGACAGAGGAGCAGTCGCAGTGGACGGCTCATATCGCTGCGCTTGCGGACTGAGCGGTTCAGGCTTTCGTTCGTCCCCACAGCCAACACCATATGACCCCACATCTCTCTCTCTCTCTCTCTCTCTCTCTCTCTCTCTCTCTCTCTCTCTCTCTCTCTCTCTCTCTCTCTCTCTCTCTCTCTCTCTCTCTCTCTCTCTCTCTCTCTCTCTCTCTCTCTCTTTGTGTCTCTCTCTCTCAGTCTCTCTCATGACCTGGGCGGCAGGCGCAGGCTCTCGCACCCACCACTGCACCACTTTAGGATGGTCCTCTCTGTATCAAAGAAGACAATCACACATGTTGATTTTTATCCTGAAGTCATTGCTAAGCTGCCCTTATATATCTCCAGACTTCTGTGCTTTTATACTTGCTTTTTTAATACCAGACGACAGCAAATGGGATGATTTAAATGTTCCTTTGATGCAGTCAGAGCTTGGTAAAGCTGCATTCTCCCACTATGCTCCCTTTTTATGGAATTCGCTGCAAGTGAAACTTTGTCTACAGGCACTTCCTACTGACTGTGAATGCTTTTAATGCTACGAGTACGACTAGCCCTTCATAAAACTTGTACTGTTTTACCTGATGCTATTGCTGATCTGATTATGCTCCTTGCCACTGCACAAATGACCTTCTGTGTTTGTATTTGATTTGTATGTTTTTTGTTTAATGCCCTTGTTTTTATGTTGACACTTGTTGTGTGCCGTGTTGGTCAGGACTTCCTGGAAGAAGAGATCTTGTATCTCAATGGGACATTCCTGGATAAATAAAGGATAAATAAAAAATATATATATCAATTGATTTGATTTGACTTAACACTGTGCAATAGTGCTCACCATGTATTTATTTATTCATTGGAACTTTCTTTTTACTTCAGCGCTGACCTTCATTGTTTGTTTGTTGTATTAGTTGTCCTTTTTATCGCTTTTATTGTCTGTCAACTGACTGAGCTACTGGATATACCTGAATTTCCCAAGGGGATTAATAAAGTATCTATCTATCTATCTTATCACTTGTATAAAGTATACACATATTAATACTACAACTCTGTACATACATCCGATTAGCACTATAATCAGTAGTACTAATTGATATATGCTATACCCAGTTTAATCACCTGTACATTGTTACTATTGCACTTTACTGTTTGCACTCTGGTTGGATGCCAAACTTATTTTCGTTATACTGTACTGTATGATGATTGGAATCTAATCTAATAAAAGGCACATTGTGACGATGGTGTACTAGTTAAACCCCCACATCTGGATAGACGGGTGATACACGAGCTGCTTGGCCTGAGATCGAATCCCAACCAGAACCTTCACTCCTGTGTCTCCCTGACTCTCTCTTCCTCTCAGCGGCGGGTGTCATTGAGGATTCGGGGCACCGGCACGCAAGTCTGGTTTTCTTTATTTAGATGGTCTAAATAAGGGAAATTATAATCGCTGTCGGTGCCCCGAATCCTCAATGACACCTTTTGACCGTGGCCCTGTAATCTGGTCAAACAGTTCGGCCTGCCAACTGTCCTTATACGACTTTGAAATATGGTGGTTGCTAGATGACACGTGAGGTTTAGTGAGAATTATGTGAATTGCGGAGAGGAGTGTGTGTGTGGGAGGGGGGGGTGATCTGTTTTTGAGAAATGAATACCGGTCATACAGGTTTCTGTGTCACTTTCATAGATCAGTGGTTCTCAACCTTTATTGGGTCAACGCCCCCCTATCTGACGTCCATGTTCCATAACACCCCCCTATCTGACGTCCATGTTCCATAACACCCCCCTATCTGACGTCCATGTTCCATAACACCCCCCTATCTGACGTCCATGTTCCATAACACCCCCCTATCTGACGTCCATGTTCCATAACACCCCCCTATCTGACTTCCATGTTCCATAACGCCCCCCTATCTGACGTCCATGTTCCATAACACCCTCCTATCTGACGTCCATGTTCCATAACGCCCCCCTATCTGACGTCCATGTTCCATAACGCCCCCCTATCTGACGTCCATGTTCCATAACGCCCCCCTATCTGACGTCCATGTTCCATAACGCCCCCTATCTGACATCCATGTTCCATAACACCCCCCTATCTGACGTCCATGTTCCATAACGCCCCCTCTATCTGACGTCCATGTTCCATAACGCCCCCCTATCTGACGTCCATGTTCCATAATGCCCCCCTCCAGGGCCGTTTCTAGCTTTTTGGGGGCCCTATGCGAAATGTTGTTTGGCGTCCGTTCAGCGGTTCTCGAGTTACAAGTCGGTATTTGAGGCTTGTGCAAAGTACACGGTATTGCGAAAAATACCACTCCTGACTCTTGGGGCTCTAATTCCGTCAATCTAGATCCGATCTCGAAAATGATTGTGGAGGGTTGTAGCCAATGAGTGTGGCTTTCCAATGATACCCCACCTGGGGATGTATGAATCAGGAATCTGGTGAAAAACTAACGAGCGAAAACAGGAAGAGAAAAACAGCCAAATGAATTGAAGTCTATGAGAAAACTCAGTTTTTCTTTTGTACACAGTTTACCAAAATCACTCCTAATCACTCATTTCTGAATGGATCTTTATGAAATTTGGACATGTACTACATAAGGCTTCAGGCTATGGGTCCGTATGGATTCCTAAGCCATACCACCTTCTGGGGGAATACTACCTCTGGACTACTAACTACTACAGAAAAACTTGAGTAACAAGTTGTTCTACAACTCATGTTCAGACCTATGTTACTCTATTACGTTAGCGCTAAAATTGCATTTTCTTTCTGGAATCAGAAACTTCAGAATGTCATCTTTCAAAAGAGACCAGGCTCATGCATGTGCTATAAGGATAAAGTATGTTGTTTTGGTTTGCAAAAGAAGTATGCAGTCCTCAAAAATGAAAACTAAAAAGGCCACTTTTGGGGGTGCAGGTTAAGAGGCTAAATGGAACTATTTAAGATCAAATTAAAGTTAAATAAAGTTTGAAAATGCAACTACATTTTTGTCAGTAAGTGATTTGTTTCATATATATATATATATATATATATATATATATATATATATATATATATATATATATATATATATATATATATATATATATATATATATATATATATATATATATATATATATATATATATACAGTATACAGTGTATATATATATATATACATTAATATATTTTTTTATAAATCTTTTTATTGTATTTTAGGGGGCCCCTTGGTGGCTTCGGGGGCCCTATGCAACGGCATTGTCCACATATGGCAAGAAACGGGCCTGCCCCCCCAGACCAGGCTGCAGAAACAAATTAGTGGGGGGGCATAAAATGTTCTCGGGGGGGCACAATGGTTTTTCAACACAAGTTCCCTTTTATACGTTTCAGCTGGGACAACGGCACTGTGGCTTGCTTGGCGCTGCCCACGGTGCTTTACTAAACAGCAGAGAGGCAATTGAAAAATCTAATTTCTCTCTATCTTAAGAACATTCACTTATACAAAAACCGACTGAACGGATATATATAACAGACCTGCTGGGGCAGCGGACTGAGAGCAGGGGACACAAACAGGCTGGATAAGATGGTCAGGAAGGCTAGTAGCGTGGTTGGGGTGGAGCTGGACTCTAGCGAGGGTGGCGGAGAGGAGAAGCCTTGCTAAGCTCCAGGCCATCAGGGAAAACCCCTCCCACCCACTATACACAGACTTGGCTGACAGGAGGAGCATGTTATAGGCTCACACTACCTAAATGCAGCACTGAACGGCACAGGAAGTCCTTCATTCCGACAGCCATCAGACTATACAATGCATCACTGTGTCTCACTGCATCACTGAGCACAGAGTGACAGTTATCATCTTCCAGCACTGTGCAATATTACACTTACTGTAGACTTCAGTATATTTTTACTGTATTTATTTACTGTATCTTTTATTCTACTTTATTCTATTTCATTTTATTCTATTCTTAGGCCATTTGTTTTGTTATTCTTATTCGTGACTTGTTCTGTTTAATGTTGAGTGATTTGCAGTGTCAAATTTCCCTCAGGATAATACATTTCTATTCTATTCTATTCTATATCTTTGAAAAGTCTCCATTTATTCAACACTTCTGAATTCACTGACAAACTGAACTGACAAAAATAAGGTGCATAAAAAAGCAAACAAATTCCTCCACAGGCTACTCACCATCATTAGTAGAGCGGCAAGCGGCATTTGGGGACAGAGTGAAATCATCTTAAAACACTGCCCCTCTCCACTCATTCCTGAACTTTTTTGTTAAGTCCTTCTCAAATGCCTACTGAATTAAATTGGCCTTGCGTCGATGAAGCATACTAAGGCGATGTTCTGTAAAGACGTTCTTGAGGGTAGAAAACGAATTATCACAGAGTGCCGTGCTAGCTTCAGTAGTGTTGTTGTTGACATCAGTGCCCACTAGGGCTGTCCCCAACTAAGGATTTGGATAGTCGACTTTGATTAAAAAAAAAAAGAAAAAAAACATGTTTTTTTATTTAATTTTTTTATTTTTTTTACCAGGGTGGGCACAGCTGACTCAGTGGGCGGGCCCGGCCCCCTAATGCCCGCCCATGGCGCTGGGTCTGTGCCCCCCTCAACCCCTACACCCAATGGGAATAAAATGTTCGCCTCTCAATTATGATTATTTTCTGTTTATCAAGGGTATCAGCCATTAATGTTTCTATTTGGCTCAGTTTGTTGGGTCAATTAAGCCTGTCGGAGTCAAATGAAGGCTTCTAGCAATGGGATCCAATAAAATCTTCATTATTATTATTTCAGATTTGTACTCATTTTACTACCAAGTGTGTATAAATTAAACATTACAAAGAGTAAACCTTTTCTTTGCTAAAAAGTGACACTTTCCCTGTTTCTGAAGTGGGATTTTGGTTGTGCTCACTGCATGTAGGCTCCTCTCTGGTCCCAGTCAAGTTGTTGTCCTGATATTAAAACAATGATAATAAATTAAATAAACCAGCGCCTCCTTTGAGCATCTCAACGCCCCCCTTTCAACAACCCAGTGCCCCCCCCCCCCCCCCCCCCCACTCTCTGAACACCCCCTGGGGCGGTGGTACTGACCTCGTTGAGAAACCCTAATATAGATAGTAACAGTACAGAGTATCACAAAGTAGCAACACATTTAAAATGGCATCATGATTGGACAAGCCTTTGGGCTTTCAATTTTTTTTAGAATAGTGCCAGAAAGAAGCTAAATTACTCAAATCTTCACATGCCTCGTTGCAATTGTAGGATAAACTGTCTATTTATCAAGTTTGGTGCAGATCGGACAAAGAGTTCACAGGTAACACATCACATCCTGTTTACTATGAAATTTGATTGCATCTGGCAGTCATATGGTTTAATTTTCTCATTTTACACATGAGTTCGTAAAGACGTTCGTCCATAGATGCCACACAGTAAGTTTTGTGAAAATCAGGTGAACAGGCTAAATACAGCAGAAAATCCCATATATAGCAGACATCATAGGTGGCAATCTTTCTCTCTATGATGAGCCACATATCTGGATATTTATATGACTGTATGACTAACGGATCAGGAGATACGCTCATTTTACTATCGACAATCTGGCCTGATGGTGATGCTAGAGGAAAGGTCACGGGGTCACCAGAATCCATAGGGTTCTTCATCTAGGGGCCATGAATGTACACAGCAAATTTGAAAAGATTTGAATGGAAAGATTTGAGTTATCGTGTTCACACCCAGAATCTGCCGTTTTTTTCACGCGCAGAACGTAGGGTATTTTCTTCAACAATGGAGAACAATTATGCACCTACTTCAACCATCAAGAAACCAAGAAGTCGTTCTGCAGAAAAAGGTCTGCACGCGAAAATAAGAAAGCACACGTAGTACCACTCATGGCCAGCAGGTGTCACAATAACACATTACCGTTTTTTTTTTGTATTCTCTTTTTTTCCCCTTCTTTTTCCGTGGGGCGGCTATGGCTCAGGGGTAGAGCGGGGCGTCCAATGATTGAAGGGTTGGTGGTTCGAATCCCGCTCAAGCCCATGTCCATCCCATTGCCCTTGTGTCCTTGGGCAAGACACTTAACCTACTTGCCTCGTATGAATGTGTATGCATGTGAATGAATGTTGGTGGTGGTCGGAGGGGCCGTAGGCGATGATTATTCGCCACGCTTCCGTGAGTCTGCCTCAGGCCAGCTCTGGCTGCAATTGTAGCTTACCACCACCGGTATGACTGTGTATGAACGAATAATGGACTCTGTATAAATCCAATCCATTATTATTATTATTATTATTATTATTATTATTATTATTATTATTATTATTATTATTATTATTATTATTATTATTATTATTATTATTATTATTATTATTATTATTATTATTATTATTATTATTATTATTATTATTATTATTATTATTATTTTTCTCCCATCCCAATGTTAGTCGTTATGCCAATTCTCAATCCCCTTCCTGGTCGTTGCGCACTCTACCCCCTACCATCGGTCTGGGAGGGCGGAGACTATCAGTATCACATGCTTCCTCCAGCCCACCGCTTCTTTTCACCTGGCAGCGCGGACTCTCACTGGGAGAGTGTAACGTGTGGAAGGTCACACTACCTCCCCCAGGTCTTTCCCTCGCTGTGCAGGTGCCCCGACCGAACTGTAGGAGTCGCTGTTTACAACGACCAGGACCCACCCTCGCTGGGCTTACCACTCGCTAACACTGCCAATTGTGTTAGTATGGACGGTCGGCCAAGCTGGAGGCACCACAGCCGGATTCGATCCCACTGTCTCTGTGGTGGTAGACAGACGCTTAGTTCGCTGCGCTACCCGGCCGCCCACACATTACCGTTTTTTTTTTTTTTTTTTTAATCTTTTTCCCCCTCCTTTTTCCTCCGATTTTTCTCCCATCCCAATGTTAGTCGTTATGCCAATTCCCAATCCCCTTCCTGGTCGCTGCGCACTTACCCCCCACAGTCGGTCTGGGAGAGTGGAGGCTACCACGTGCTTCCTCCGACACACGTCCAGCCAATCAACCGCTTCTTTTCACCTGGCAGCGCGGATTCTCACTGAGAGGGCGTAGCGTGTGGAAGGATCACACTATCCCACTTAGATCCTATCCGCGCTTAGCAGGCGCCCCGACCGAACTGTAGGAGTCGCTGTTTACAACGACCCGGACCCACCCTGCCAGCTTCCCCCACCCTCTAATACTGCCAATTGTATTAGTGTGAACGGCCAGCCAAGCTGGTGACAACCCCGGAGCTGTGAGCTGGATTCGGGCGAATCCAGCCGCTCCGGGGTTGGTGACGAACGCAATCTCCGTTACGCCACCTGACCGCCCCCACACATTACCGTTTTAATATAACTTTGTAGATCTATCTAGAGATGTCATATCTTGCTAGGTGTTCCCCGTGTTAACACTTCCTTTGGTGAATTCTCCAATTTGCTGCTCCCAACAGTTGGAATGAGATGCAAAATACTTGCTATATTGATCCCCCCACAATTAAGGACTGTTTACACGCACACCCAGGGCCGGACTGGGGAAATAATTCATACCGGGAGATATAGCGCGAAATATAGCCCCAATCAGGCCACTTTTTAAGCGGGGGGTCTGGGGGTCCCCCACCCGGATTTTTTTTGTTACAAAGACTTAATTTCCTGCATTCTGGTGAATTTTAGTGCATGTGAATCACTAACTAATGAGCCAACAATTGCTTAGTACAATGTACTGTTATGAACCTCAAATAAAACTGTTGTGGCACTAGCAATGGTACTCTCTCCACCTTCAAAAAGAAAAAAGCAAGAGCACAACATATTTTTCTATTTACTATTATAATACAGTTAACCACTCTCTCCACCTATTCAAACAGAGCAAGAGCACAATACCATATTCACTTTACTGATGCACTACCCATCAACAGACCTTTCATTACAATACTATAATAACAGCCACTGCCAGAATAGTGACACATGTATCGCGTGTGGTGAGCACACGCATGCATGCACAACAAAGACAGAAGATTGCGTTGTCTCAATCATTTTAACTATTAAATGAGCTCAAAGTATGAGCTCACTGACTGAAATTTCCAACAAAAAGCATCAATTGTCAAATAATATTGATCACATTAACTAGACTAGATGTTTTTGAGGAAATTAGAAAGGGAACAACAACTTAACCCTTGTGTCTGATCAGATTCTTATTTGTTCGATAACGTTGCAGTGATTATGTTTGTAGCCAATGTGGCAAAGGTGTGGCAAAGGTGTGAATTATCTCTCTCTTTCATAAATTGTTTATTCAACTTCAGCCCCAATCATAACCACCACATATTGTTTTTTGTAATGTCAGATTTAACAACTCCTTCCAGAAAAGTGGGAGTGTGCATCTGCTATTCCATTCGCTGCCTCCGCTGTCAATCAGTTGTATCGCCTGGTCCCGCCTCCACCAATCACAAGCGGCAGCACGGCTCCATTGTGTGTGTGTGTGTCCGCGTGGAGGGAGAGAAGTCAGATAGTTCTCCAACTCTCCAACAGACAGTGAACTCCTGGTTGTTCCCCACCCATCTAGGTTATCTAAAAACTATCGCGCCGCACCGCCGCCACAACTAGAAACAATGGCCTGGCAAAAAAAATAAAAATAAAAAAATTATAATAAAAAAATTTATTATTGTTTTTTTTTATATACATTTTTTTTTTTATATATATGTGCAGGCCAGGCCACCGGGAAAGCTCCCGGTGCTCCCGATGGCCAGTCCGGGCCTGCGCACACCTGCAACTGTCACCCAGCCTTGTAACTGTAATTTGTCTGTTCTGCTTCATGTGTTACACACCTTGTAAGTTTATTTGATTGTTTGTTAGATGTGTGTTTTAATTATTTTCCCTTACCTCTGTGATGCATCGTCTGTCTCTTTTCTATTTATCTATTTATTTATTGTTTTTTTTTTCCTATTTATTTATTATTATTGTTACCCTGCGAGAGGCCCTTCCACCAGGCCGTCATCGTAAATAAGAATTTGTTCTTAATTGACCTGCCTGGTTAAATAAATATTTAAATAAATAAATATGAAATATGAATAAATATTAAATAAATAAAATATCTGTTGCTGATGAGTTCTTGTTGGACATAAACCAGAGTCTGAGTCAGAGGGTTCAGAGTCTGTGTGTGTGTGTGTGTGTGTGTGTGTGAGTGTGAGTGTGAGTGTGAGTGTGAGTGTGAGTGTGTGTGTGTGTGTGTGTGTGTGTGTGTGTGTGTGTGTGTGTGTGTGTGTGTGTGTGTGTGTGTGTGTGTGTGTGTGTGTGCGTGCTTAAACGGCACCAAAACAAAATGAAATAAGATAAAAAATGTGGGCGTCATAGCAGCATGGGGGAGGGAGAGGGGAGGTACAGGTATGGGGATTAGGGATTAGGGATGTCCGATATTATCGGCCTACCGATATTATCGGCCGATATTGGCATAAGAATGTGATATCGAAAAATATCTGTATCGGTTTTCAAAATCTTTTTTTTCTTTTTTCTTTTTTTTACATTTATTTTACCTTTATTTACCCAGGCAAGCAAGTAAGAACAAATTATAATTTTATTTATTGTCAAAGTATGCATAATGTTGTGTTAATTACACAACAAGAGATATGTAATGTTAATTACCTGAAATTATTCAGTTTTGGGGGGGGGGGGGGGGCCCTGCATATATCGGTATCGGTTGGTATCGGTTGATATCGGTATCGGAAATTAAGAGTTGGACAATATTGGTATATCGGTATCGGTAAAAAAGCCAATATCGAGCATCCCTAGTAGAAATACATAAATATAGCCAATACAATTTGATCTGAATATAAAAATATAAGAAAAATAAACAAGGTGCAGATGAGGGTCCTATTGGTTATATAATACATTACATATAGGCAATAAATCATTTGAATCTGAATGTGTACTATGAGTAAGAGTAAACAGTATACACAAGGAGATGTAGAGATAAGCGATGGACTGTAGAGATAAGCGTATAGTCAAGCTAAACTGATGAGTGTGTGAGTCTCAGAGCATGTTCAACTGAACGCTGCTGGGCATCATGGTCTCCGTGATACAGACAAGTCCACCAACCCTCTCAATAACAAGAACTAAACATCTCATAGAATTGTGTGGCATCGATTTGACATCCCTATAGTCAAGCTGGTTACAGTGTGGTTGACTAGGATCAGCCATAAGCATCTAGAAAACAGTGTTTCAGATTCTCCTGTCAATATTATGTTACGTTAGAACTACCAAATACGTATTTTGTATTCATATTTTAGGGCATTTCTCCTTAGCACCTCTGTGACAGCAATATCACTCACTCACTCACTCACTCACTCACTCACTCACTCACTCACTCACTCACTCACTCACTCACTCACTCACTCACTCACTCACTCACTCACTCACTCATTCACTCATACAGTCAGTCATTCAGTCATAGTCAATCATTCACTCACACTTAGCTACTCTGCCCTCTAGTGGCATCCAGCAAGCTTGACATGAACGTGAAGCATTAGGTTGACGTCAACGTCAATTCGTACCATGATGATTACAGGCCTGTGACTGATAGGGGCCCTAAGTATGAGAACATTAGGTACATTTTTTCCAATATAAAATGTGCCATAATCATAATTAATTTAATATTTTATTTACAATGTACTAATAAAACGGTTTATTTTTATTTTCTTGTTTTTGGCTAAACGTAAACATCCAGAGCCTCTGTATTTCCCTGTATTATAGTAGAGTCATAGGGTAAATGACCTATGACTAGCGACATATTCATGGTGCATATTTTCAACCCTTTTCAACATCAGTGGCTGTAAGGTAGTAGGCCTATAGGCTGAGATCGACCAAAAACATACACTTTACACACATATGACCACATCATTGTTTAAAGAGGGACAATCTCTGGCAATGGCAAGACGTGAAGATTAGACAGAAATGTTCCTCTAATATCGAGATTCTGAGAGTTTTAATTTCCCTCCTCTTTCAGCCGACATTTAATCAATGCAGGCAGACTTTCAGCAAGTCATTCCCACTAAGCGCCCCTGGTGACAGGCTGAACAGATGCAGCACGAGGCTCAGCAGCCCTGTCTCCCCACACTGAACCAGCCCTACGCCCTCCAGGAGGAGGAGGAGGAGGGCAGCGTTCAGTTGAATGACGTGGCAGTCCGGGGTCCATGACAATATATTTTTTTTATGAAACATTATATTAAACAAAAACAGCCCATATTCTGTATTGAATGCTGGACAGTTTGAAACATTGAGTGAGTCTGTATTAAGTCAGCAAAATGGTAGTAACTGAAGTTTTGTCCGTGATGTTATTACAAATGGTATTATATTTAAGCAGTAGCTTGTGACAGGCCATGGTATATGGTTATTATAGCACAGCTAAGGGGCCTTGTTCAGCCCTCCGCTTCCCCCTTAGCTGTGATATAATCACCATATATCAAGTTTCAAGTTTCAAGTTTCTTTAATAGTTGTCATACAGAAGTACAGAATACTTTTATACAAAATGCTTCTTACTGTTGCGCTCCAGAGACTGTGCAAGACAAGATAAGTATGAAATAAAATAACATAGTAAAATTAGAAGTAAAAAAATGAGGTCACAGTGTTCAGTTTAGACATATGTACAATGTTCGATGCAGAATAGACGTAGTTACCATACAATATACAATACTGTGCAGTGTACTAATATACAATACTATATAGTGCAAGGCAGAAATGGAGAAATGGGACGAGGTGCAATTTAGGTACAATTCACAGTAGGTGTACGAGTTGTAGTGCAAATCCTTTATCAATAAATATAAAGTGTAAGTGTGTTTGTGTGATCTAAAGTGTGGAGAGTGGGTGCTGCAGTGTGTTGTTTGTTTGAGTGAGTGTGTGCGTGTGGGTGTGTGTGCTGTGTGCATTTGATGGTTGTTGCATAGTGATTATTGTTCGTTTAGCAGCCTGATGGCCTGGGGATAGAAGCTTCTTCTGAGTCTTTCTGTGCTCGCCTTAAGACTCCGGTATCGCTTGCCTGACCGCAGCAGTTCAAAGAGGCAGTTGTTCGGGTGGCTCGAGTCCTTAATAATTCTCTTAGCCTTCCCCTTGCACCGCTTGTTGTAAATGTTCTGGAGGGTGGGAAGCCCCCCTCCAATTGTGCGTTCGGCTGAACGTGTCACTCTTTGTAGTCTGCTACGGTCTTGTGCAGTGCTATTCCCAAACCAGGAGGTGATGTTGCCGGTCAGGATGCTCTCTATTGTACATGAGTAGAAGTTCCTAAGGATCTTCTGACTGACTTGGAACTTCCTTAGGCGCCTGAGGAAGTAGAGGCGTTGTCGTGCCTTCTTCACAACACTGTCAATGTGTGTGGTCCATGTCAAGTCCTCGGATATGTGGGCTCCGAGGTACTTGAAACTGTTCACTCTCTCAACCGGTGCCCCGTCGATGCTGAGGGGGCTGTAGTCCTTGACCCCCGACCTCCTGAAGTCCACAATCATCTCTTTTGTTTTGCTGACGTTCAGGGAGAGGCAGTTCTCCTGACACCACTGTGACAGGTTCTCTACCTCTTCCAGGTAGGCCCTTTCGTCGTTGGCAGAGATCAGGCCCACCACTACTGTGTCATCAGCAAATTTGATGATGGTGTTGTTGTTCCGCTGTGCTACGCAGTCATGTGTGTACAGGGAGTAGAGGAGGGGGCTCAGAACACAGCCCTGGGGGTATCATGGCTAATTGTGCTATTGCTTTTATAAAATGGTCACGGTCAAGTATGGCAATGTGAAAGTTATAGACAAACCCCAATCTAAAGTTTTTTTATTAATAGTTTTATGTATAGTTTATACAAGGAAATAGGTCATCCTGGCTGCCGCGGCTAGCGTGTGGCGGTTGCTGTACAACGTAGGCCTACACGCTAGCTTGTTTATTTTTAGCCCAACTAGCGAGAGAGGAAGTGACAAGAGGTTACAGCATATATTATTAGTAGTAGCTGCTAACATAGCATTAAATACTATCGAGTCGGAGCTGTTCAGAGGGCATTCAGACCAAGCAGCCAATGACCCTACGTTAACTGTTTAGACTTGCTAGCTAACGCTAACGTAACAGCAACAAACAAACTTGTTAGCAGCTGCTACTCATAATAGCATCCCTGCTTCACATCTGTTAATATTCCAACCATTAATGATTCAAATACCATTCTGGTATATTGTATTCTGTTCCAGTCGATCTCTCCTGCAAGCTCTTATCTTTGCTAACGTTACAAGAGAAAGTAGTTTCAGTGGGTAGCGCAGCAGACTAAGCGTCTGTCTACCACTGCAGAGACACTGGTATCGAATCCGGCTGACAGCGGTGCCTCCGGCTTGGGCGGTCGCCATACTGACACAATTGGCAGTGTCAGCGGGTGCGAAGCCCGTGGGTGGTATTCTGGTCGTTGTAAACAGCGACTCCGTCTCCTACAGGTCGGTCAGGGCGCCTGCACAGCGAGGGAAGGAACTGGGTAAGGTAGTGTGATCCTCCTGTAACGGATGTTCTGTCCGTGTTCTCCTTTCCTGCGTTGTGTTCTTTGTGTGAGAGGCTTAGGGATGAGTCGGCACACGTGAACACTGTTCAATCATTTATTTGATGGTCTTCAATGGAGGCCACCTGTATGAAATGGGTGGTCGAAATACCACAAAAGGAATAGCGTCAACATGTGTTCACTCGTCAAGTCTCCCACGTTGAATGCTTGTTGCAACTGAATTACATTACACAATAAATCGACATCTTAAGGCACACATACCTGTATGAAATGGGTGGTCGAAATACCACAAAAGGAATAGCGTCAACATGTGTTCACTCGTCAAGTCTGTTGACAAAGAACAACCAATTGACTATATTGCACGGTGAAATACACCGTCTAAAACCTCCAATTGTGCATATAACCTAACCACACCATTCATTACAACACTATTGAGTCATTATCATTTGTTAACATTGAATTCTTATACAAAATATATATACAACAGAGTAATACATAAAAGTGCTGCGCGCTACAATAGTCAAACGTACCTCCCACGTTGAATGCTTGTTGCAACTGAACCCCCAAACCGGAAAAGGTTGCTTCTATCATCGCGCTAATAATTGACCCGGAAGGCGAAACTCTCGAATGTGAACTTTCTCAAGTTACGTTCAAATAAAAGTGCCTTTGGTATAAAGAAATAATAAATAATAATAACCACTTGGAGACATTTGTAAAAGGATTTGGTGACATTTCAATCCTTAATAAAATAATAAACAATGTCCAATTGACCTGGTTACATTCACCCCTCCTGAAATTTCACCAACATCCTGTGTCAGCAGAGCAAGGGGGACATACAAAGAGAAAAAAAATATATAGGTAGTCTATCACTGACCCAAACTGGCACAAGATACAAGGACCCAGTCCCCTAGTCGACTCAAAAGTCACCCCCAAAAGAGGTTCAGAGAATAAAAAAGATTGATCAAGTCTCAGAATTCCCTTAGACCAGCACGACGCCTGATACGCCACACCATTCTTGGCACTTATTAAAGAAATGATAGACACCTAAGAAAAAAAATTATCTGACCGGGTATCTAGTGCTCCAGGCTCCAGCTCCATCCCTCACACTCGTTCCTGAGCTATCACTCCTGCAACAGGAGGTATCTAGCATCTGAGTGTATAGAGAAAAAAACAGAAATCCCCACTAACACCCACTGGCTCCAAATAAAAATACATACTGGGTCTCTAGTGCTCCAGGCTCCAGCTCCATCCCTCACACTCGTACCTAAGCTATCACTCCTGCAACAGGAGGTATCTAGCATCTGAGTATCGAGAGGAAACAGAATCCCACACTAAGGTAGAAAAAAAAACTGGAATACTCAATACTGTAGTAGAAAAAAACTTGGATGAATGAAATAATTATATTGCAATAATGGATTGACCAAACAGATCAATAACATTCACATTATGTACAATGACGATAACTAAATTTCCTACACATTCAATCGTAACATTATTTACATGACTTTTGTCTTTCTTTTTCCACTATTCCAATTGTCCATGTCCATGTCAGCCCAATCAGTGAACTGCACACTAAACCGTTCATCAGCCCACTGGCTTACCTGGGCGCGGTCCATGGAACCACCTGACATTTTTCTCCTTTCTTCAAAAAAAAAAAAAGTTTATCACCGGCCACTAGATGGCAGCGTCTCACCACTGATGAATTGATGAGGCTGTGTTGGTTGACTGGAGGCAGCTCCCCGGTGAATGATTTGATAACGTTCTCCTTTCTTTGATCTTTATCCGGGTCCCGGCATCAATGTAACGGATGTTCTGTCCGTGTTCTCCTTTCCTGCGTTGTGTTCTTTGTGTGAGAGGCTTAGGGATGAGTCGGCACACGTGAACACTGTTCAATCATTTATTTGATGGTCTTCAATGGAGGCCACCTGTATGAAATGGGTGGTCGAAATACCACAAAAGGAATAGCGTCAACATGTGTTCACTCGTCAAGTCTCCCACGTTGAATGCTTGTTGCAACTGAACCCCCAAACCGGAAAAGGTTGCTTCTATCATCGCGCTAATAATTGACCCGGAAGGCGAAACTCTCGAATGTGAACTTTCTCAAGTTACGTTCAAATAAAAGTGCCTTTGGTATAAAGAAATAATAAATAATAATAACCACTTGGAGACATTTGTAAAAGGATTTGGTGACATTTCAATCCTTAATAAAATAATAAACAATGTCCAATTGACCTGGTTACACTCCCACGCGTTACACTTCCCCAATGAGAGTCCTCGCTGTCAGGTGAAAAGAGGCTGCTGGCTGTCTCCTATGTATCGGAGGAAGCATCTGATAGACTTTAGGGCTCCCTAGACCGATCAGTGGGGGGCACATGTACGCAACGACCAGGAAGGGGAGGGGGGAATTGGCATAACGACTAAATTGGGATGGGAAAAAAAATATATAGAAAAAACAAGAGGAGAAAAAGTTAAAAAAAAAATAAAAAAAAATAAAGTAGTTTCACTGTTGTGTAGCAGCTAACGCTAGCTCTTTAGCCAGTTTGCTTGTTGGAATAGCTCCATGATCAGAATGAGCTATGGTTTGTTTTGCCATCGATTTCTCTTCAGATACCTCAGATTTGGAATCCCTCATCGGTTGATTTGATTGGTCCATCGACAAGAAGTTGACATTGACGTTGGTGCTAAAAGTTGAAACTTTTTCAACCGCGAGTGGCCGAAAAAGCGTCGCTTCAAAATCGCGAGGTGCGTAGCTTGGAGTAGACACGCACACCTGTCAGGACAAAACCATTGAAAACAATAGAAAAAAGGCACATGCACATTCAAAAAGGCGTCCAATGTGATCACAGCCTTAGAGATGACCTTCAGCACATTTCTTATAGAGGGTATATCAGTCAAATATCAAATAGCAAATTCCATTGTATGCAGAATGTTGCATCATCAGTCCTATGGCCATATCCGTGAGTGTGATATGGCTCTGTGTGCTCGCTGATCAAATAAAATTGGTGGATCAAAGAGCTGGCATCCCTCGGGGGCAGAGGTGTCCATCGGCACGGTGTGTGAGCCCTCTATTTCTAGACTATGTCTGAGCCTTACAGCAGACAGTGTTTATTTAGCTAAATGAAGGTGGCGTGGCGCTTGCAAAATGCTCAGAGTCCACCAGACAGAAGATAGTCAGTCAGAACTCAATTACAAAACAAAAGGGGAATTTTCCACCTAGTGTGCGTGTGATGTTGAAAGGGACCAGCTCAGCAACTCTGAGGCCCTATCCAAGTTTCTTTATTAGTTCTAGTCATACAGAAATACAGAATACTTTTGCACAAAATGCTTCTTTCTGTTTTGCTCCTGAAAGTGTGCTAGATAAAATAACAAGATAGTACAAAATAGTATAATATAAGTATAAAATAGAAAGTCAAGTACGTAAACAAGTGTAAACAAACAAACTAAAAAGTGCAATATACATATACAGTATATGTACAGTCTATACAATGCAGATACAGTACAGTGTAGAAATGGTGAGGCATAGCTTAACTTGTGGTGCCACCGTGTGGTGGTGAGGTGCAATGAGGTGCATGAGATTGATGCCAATAAATATAAAGTGTGTTAGTGTCTAGAGTGGGTAAAGTGGGTGCTACAGTGTGTTGTTTATTTAAAGTGAGTGTGTGCATGTGGATGTGTGTGTTGTGGGTGTATTTGATGGTCTGTTATTGTTCATTGTTCATTGAGCATCCTGATGGCCTGGGGGTAGAAGCTCCTTCTGAGTCTCTCTGTGCTTGCCATTATCTCATTATCTCATGTGATAATATTCGTATGTACCCCAGTTGCTATTGCATATACATATTTGTGTTTTATTACACGTATTATGTACATACAGTACATACTCTTTCGCCTGTTTTATTCTCCACCCATTGATCATCCATAGCAACACTACAATCACCGACATCTAAGAAGGGAGATCCCCCCCTTGAACGGCCCTTCTAAGGTTTCTCTACTCCACATTGCCTGTGGTGCTTTTTTCCTATTGCTAGGTTTTTAGTGAGTTAAGATGTATCCATCAGTGGACCAATTGCATGCTTTTGCAGAGGACAATAAGCCTTCAGTCGACTCCTTCAGACATTAAGCACCCCCCACAGCCCAAATGGAAGGAATGCATTCGGGGGAGTAGTCGACTACCAGTCGACTTTGGGCAAATTTCGGCCAATCAAAGTCGACTATCCAAATCCTTAGTCGGGGACAGCCCTACAAGCGCCACAAAAGAACATATAGGAGCATGCATATCCAGCTCATTATTGAGCAGCAATATATTTATAATAACTAAAAGTACCGACACCGGCAACTCACCATCACTCATAGATAGGTTGCCGGCTCATGCTCAATACATACAAAATATTAATTTATTCAAACCTTTATTTCAACTCGTAATGAATGAAAACTTTATTTAACAGATTGCAGAATGGGTACAATACAGTACGGCTCAATACACACAATTGTTAAGGGGATGCAGACCAGAGAAAGACGTTTGTCTTGTTTACATCAGGGTCCCCCATTTTCAATTCATATCGACATTTATGACATACACAACATACATGACATTTATGGCATAGGGACATATAGGTATTTAGTACTGATACATTTGTGACATAAACGGTATTCAAATATACAGTACTGTTACCCATAGATCCTGACAGAGTATATACATATGATGGGGAGGGGACTGTACATTAGGAGGGGGTGGGTGGGTGGGTGGGAGAGAAATATACATACGGTGGGGTGGAGACTGTACATTTGGAGGGGGTGGGTGGGTGGGAGAGAAATATACATACGGCGGGGAGAGAATATATACATGCGGTGGGGAGGAGACTGTCTATTAGGAGGTGGTGGGGGGTTTGGGCATTTACGGTGGCCAGTTTCGAATTGCAGCCTCCCGTAGGTGCTCTTTAAGAGCGGTTTTGAATGTGGGTAGGGATTCACATTCCTTTACAGCTTTGGGTAGGGCGTTCCACATTGATGTGGCATAATTGCTAAACGTGTTTAGTCCCTTGTTTGAGCCGAATCTGGGTTTAACATGATTTAAGACACAGAGGTTACCCTCATTTACAAGCTTACAAAACAAGACACAGTTTATCAGCAGTTTCATACATAGGCACAATGAATACGAATAAACAATAGGAAATCAGACAGTTACAAGTCTACACACAGTGGTCGGAGATCATACTTTTAAATGCAGCAAGAGAAGAAAGAACCTTCAGCTTCAGAGTCAGTTGGAGGGCATTCCAGGTGTTGGAAAGGAAAAAGCAGTTTTTCTCCTAGTTCAGAGCAAACTGGAGGAACCCTATGAACCAACCAGTCATTTGAATGTGTAGAATAGGTTCCAGGATTCCATTCCAACAGTGACATGATGTACGAGGGAAGTTTACCAATAAGGACTTTAAAAATAAAGATGGACTAGTGCAAGCTATTTGTTTGTGACAAAAAATGTCCCCACCTTCCATGCTCTGCTGAGGAACCTGATGTTTAAATTCATGTGTCGACTATTAGAGTCAAACAACAGAATAATAGGTGCCATTACTGATGTCAAACAAAGCGATATACAAGGTACTGAAAACAAGGGGTGATCGAGCCTTCGAGGTGACAGCACCAAGGCTCTGGAACGCTCTCCCCCTGGACCTGCGAACTGCCCCCTCTGAAAACTCTTTTAAAAAACAACTAAAAACACATTTGTTCAGACAGGCCTTTGGTCATACATAGGCACACTTTCTTGTCCTCACTGTTCCTATAGTTTTGTTTTAATTAGTGACTTATGATTTTATCCAAAATTCTTTTATTCTACTTTTTCTATCTGGTTTCACTGTTTTTTAACTACTGTCTGTTGTTGTTGTCATTTATTTCTGATTTTGTTTTATTGTGTTTTTTATATTAAGCTGTAGTGTAAAGCACCCTGTGCATTCGTGCTGTGAAGGGTGCTATATAAATAAAAGTCATTCATTCATTCATTCATTCATTCATTCATACTCCTCTGGTTTGTGGAAACATTGGAATCGATGCCATTATATATTTTAATCTACGTTGTTTTTTTGTATTGTTTTTATATGTGAAATATGGACTTTGAGTCTGGAATAAAGTCTTCATTATCATCATCATCATCATAATTACAGTACGCCTTTTCAACCAGGGAAGGCCATCCAACCTTGAATTGGATCCAACCTATTCTTACTAGTTACGCTGCTGGCCAGTATTCCATACTGTCCTTATACCTATATCACTGTACATATTAATAATAAAACATACATCTGATTAGCACTATTACTCAGTTGTACTAATTTATATATGTTATTTATTTAATGTTGGTTGGATGCCAACCTTCTTTTTGTTGTACTGTACTTGTCAGTGTTGGGACTAACGCGTTACAAAGTAATGTTACTGTTACTTTTGGCAGTAACTAGTACTCTAACGCATTACTTAAATTCAGTAACCACGTTACCGTTACTAAATGGTTCGTTACTGCGTTACTGCGTTACTGCGTTATTTGTATGTAGATTGGTAGCAAGCGATAGCAAGCAGTCCTGACTCATGTGTGCGGAGAGAGTGGGGAGACACGTTGTGGGCGTGTTTGTTTACACACTGCTACTACACTTGCATCGCCAATAAACAATAGTTTCAAGACATTGCGTCGGTCTGAGAGAAGAATCAAGCATCGGAATGGTTGTGGATGGTTAAAACCTTTGTATATTGTGGTGTGGATTAAAACGTTCGTTTCTGGACCCGTTTTCTGCCTGGCTGAAATCAAGCTGGCGGGCTCGTTCAGAAGTTGAACACAGCTACAACCTCCACCACAAGTCTCTGTAAGTAAGCTAGCTAATGGCTAATGCATCCTTACACTACTGGCAAGTATTTTCATATCTTAACCAACGTTGCAAGGTGCTTATAATGAAACGCTCCAACGGCGACATCAAGGCCATTCATTCAACCTAGCGTGCACTTATTTTCAACCTAGAACATAAGTGTTCTCTCCAGGAGCGTAGCTGTAGATTCTGGGCCCCATGATAGAATATATTTGTAGGCCCCCAGTGAATGCGAGCACGCGTAAAAAAAAATGTGGCCATTTATTTATTGATGAAAACGCATAATATGGTTTTTACCTATACATTCGGATCAGCAGTTCAGCACCTGCACTGTTGGTGGGTGAGCCTAGCAATAGTCTACCAAAGCCCCCCCCCTCTCTCTCTATAGGTATATCTCTCACACACACACACACACACACACACACACACACACACACACACACACACACACACACACACACACACACACACACACACACACACACACACACACACACACACACACACACACACACACACACACACACACACTTCAGAAACAAACATAGTGTCAATGAGAGCATCAATAAATACACCTGAGCGATGTCTAGAAAAGAAAATTAAAAAAAATGTGCCCCCCCCCCCCAGTGCTGGGCCCTTGGAATCATCCTAAGCTACCCCCCCCCCCCCCCCCCCCCCCGCCCCTGGTTCTCTCTCTCTCTCTCTCTCTCTCTCTCTCTCTCTCTCTCTCTCTCTCTCTCTCTCTCTCTCTCTCTCTCTCTCTCTCTCTCTCTCTCTCTCTCTCTCTCATTGATTATGTTACCAGGAATGGGGCTCAGAGCCATCTCTCAATATTCTTCATCAAACCAGACCTCATACAGGCAACCACGTGTGTGTGTATGTATTTGTGTTGTGTGTGTATTCAGAAATAGAGGGAGAGTTTGAGAGAGAGAGGGAGGGATGGAGAAAGAGAGAGAGTGGGAGAGAGAGAGTGTGAGAGAACGAGAGACCGCAAGTAAGATATTGTAGAGAGAGAGAGAGAGAAAAAATGCTCTACACTTCAAGCCCAGATTCAATCTAAAGTTGCAATGCTGTGTGTGTGTGTGTGTGTGTGTGTGTGTGTGTGTGTGTGTGTGTGTGTGTGTGTGTGTGTGTGTGTGTGTGTGTGTGTGTGTGTGTGTGTGTGTGTGTGTGTGTGTGTGTGTGTGTGTGTGTGTGTGTGTGTGTGTGTGTGTGTAGAGAGAGAGAGAGAGAGAGGGAGGGAGGGAGGGAGGAAGGACGGGGTGGGGAGTGAGGAAGAAAGATGGGGAAATTAGAGACAGAGAGCAAGAGACATATACTAGGAGAGAGAGAGATTAGTGGAAACTGTCAAGTTGATCAACAGATGTTGACTGTAAGAATCTGTAAGGGAAGATACAAGGGAGCAATACGTTTGCTTTAAAGTAACTAAATAGTTACTTTTCAAAGTAACACATTACTTTTGGGTGTAAGTAACTAGTAAAGTAACTGAGTTACTTTTGAAATGAAGTAACTAGTAAAGTAACTGAGTTACTATTTTTCAGTAACTAGCACAACAGTTGTGTTGTATTATACATTTTAATCTAATCTAATAAAAGAATTGCTGTGTGCAAGTTGAGGTCATGGTTATCTGATGAAAGCTCTGTTTCACCCTTGTTAGATTTCAATCAATCAGCCAGTATCACCTCTTCATCTGTTGGCTTGTGTTATCACCTCTTTATCCGTTGACTCTGCGTTGTGTTTTATCTCTCCGACGTCTCATACTGGCTGTACAATCTTTGTCATCCCCCTTTAATGCAATCCGTAATCATGATAATTCACCACCTTCATAAGAATTCGACACTTGACAGCGTAATACCTTTCTTGCAAAACGTTGTTTATTCCATGAACAAAGCCTCGTAATCAGATGGAAACCAATTCTGTATTGTCCTTGAAAAGTCTTTGGAAGAAAACTAAATTCATTATTCTAATGATCTCTCCTTTCACCCCGCTCGGTGGTCGTCGCGGCCTAGCTGTTATCCAAAAAGCCTTCATGGTTGTCGTGCCACGTCAGTCCCCCCCCCCCCCCCCGTTTCAAAGTCTCTGATCAACGTCCGTTCGCGTCAGCTTCGTGTCTAGATCGTTTCTTAGTCTGCCCTTACCCGGAAGAAACCCTAGTTATATGATCTTCGTCATAGCAACGACAGGCCCGCCCCTCTCCTCGTTGCTATGTGATGCGCTGTGGCAACTGCTTTTAACCTTTAACACACATTAAACTGCCGTTTCTAATAATGTCAAACTCTCTCTCTCTGCCCATTTTGCCTGCTGCTGTTTCTTATCAGTTGTTATGTGCTGATGGAATGCAGACACCCTGCTCGCTGCTACAACACTGACTGCTCCCTGCTCTGTTTTCACCCAGCTGATAACGGCCCTCTGCCCAGTTTGCCTCTAAACCGCCTCCACCACAATCACCATGCACTACGACCTTTCTGACCTAGCACCGACCTAGCACCGTTAGATGCTGTCATCTCCCCCAATATATACATTACATACATTGAAAAACACAGACATCCTTCACCCTGGAAGGTAAATGGTGCATTTTATATAGCGCTTTAACAAAAGATATTTGTATTACAATTTTGTTCCTCACATTCACCCATTCACTCGCACACCAACAGCAACCATGCAAGGTGCCAACCTGCTCATCGGAATCAATTGGGGGTTAAGTGTGTTGCTCAAGGACATTTCGACACGTTGCCCGGGAGGAGCGGGAATCGAACCGGGAACCTGTCAATTACCAGACGACCGCTCTACCTCCTTACCCACTGTCGCCCCCGTGTTTTCAAAAAGCTTTTGCTTTCATACAGACGTGGACTAAGACGACAAAGCGTAAATTGTTGTTATTACTTTTAATGTGTTATTTCCGCACGTCATGCGGTGTGCGTACGCGCGGACGACCCGGTACGAGATGATGAGTGCGTGTCGGGTCTGATACCGAGCCACGCCGGACGAGTCGGAGGAGTTTGCCTCAACTATAAATTCAAGGATTTACGAGACAGCTCCGTTGATTGTGGAGAGGCGTCGCGGCGTAATGTTCGCCACTTGTCACCTGTGGAGCGACAACAGGGGTCAGGGAGAGAATGTCAACTTGAGTTGTGTGGTACTTTGAGACAGTTAATTTAATGTCAACTTGACTTCCGTGGTCCGATACAGTTCATCTCCTCTCGAGGGTAGGAGGGGAAAACAAACACTGTCTCTCAGCCCAGGGACAAAGACCCCTTTGTCTTGAAGAAGAATCACAAAGTCTCATGAAAACTTGATCGTTTGTCTTTTTTTTTTTTTGCATTTGCATTTGCACCTAAAATAGAGAGAGGGAGGGAGGGAGGGAGGGAGGGGGAGGGAGAGGGGGGAGAGAGAGAGAGTGAATGAGTGAGTGAGTGAACGTGAGTGAGATAGAAGAGGATCAGGGGCAAAATGCTGCAATAAAAATGATGAATGAGATGTCAGTCAGTGATTGGTTCGATATATCACTCTCAAAACACACACTTGCGTGCCAACGCGCACACACACACATGCAGTGTTATTATTAACGGTAGATTCTCTCTGTCTGTAATATAATGGAGGATATAATAAAGGCTGTGCAAATAATATGAGAAGGGGGCAATTCTTTATTGCACTGTTTGAGCTCCGGAATATTCACACACACACACACACACACACACACACACACACACACACACACACACACACACACACACACACACACACACACACACACACACACACACACACACACACACACACACACACACACACACACACACACACACACAAAACTTTATATAACTATACTACTGAGGACTGTTGACATACATACAGTGCCTTCCCTAGCACCTGACCCTAATCTAACCCCTGACCTTACAATGGCCTGTTTTAAATCAGTTTGACATGTTTTTGACTCTGTTGTGAGGACATTCCATAGACTTATTCATTGCGTAACTCATTTCCTGAACCACATCTACAAGTTACAACTACAAGCCTCACCCTAAACCTTAAGCAAGCTTCATACTTTCCGTGTCCGCGAGGATCTACTTTGGTCCTAGAGTGGAACTGGAGAGGTGAATCATGCATGTGGTGGACAGAGGCCTCAGAGGAAAACGTCCACAGTCAGACGTTGTGTGAGGAGGTCCGCCGCTCCCCTCGTTCATACAATTCCTCTTTGAAAGAGTACAAAGATCAGCTAATCGGCGTTGAACTCCTGGAGAGAAATAGCACAAACGCTCGGGAGAGATGAAAATTCCTGCCGTGGGAAGTGTACATATCTGCAAGACAAAGGCCAAGGCCAGTGGCGGCCGCTGGCGCTGGTGCCTTGTAGGTCGCAGTTCACGTTAATAGGTCGAGTTGAAAATGTAATGCTCTGAGATGCTCTGGAGCAATCTCTCTCTGTCTCTCGGATCAATCAAATCAAATAATTAACACATGTATGTTGTCATTTTAAACAACTCACCATTCATTCATTATGCATCAGCAGCAGCTAAATTAATGTTATAGTTCACAACACAGCAGCGTGTTTTGAATCGCTAGCCTATTAATTATCGTCTCAGCAAGTACAGTCAATACTTTTTTCCGTAGCCGCATTTCGCGGAGACAGCTGTGTATAGCGAGAGAGAGAGAGAGAGATAGAGAGAGAGAGAGAGAGAGAGAGAGAGAGAGAGAGAGAGAGAGAGAGAGAGAGAGAGAGAGAGAGAGAGAGAGAGAGAGAGAGAGAGAGAGAGAGAGAGAGAGAGAGAGAGACTCACTGTTTAGTTGAAACGTCCAGGGCAGGAGAGCTTGATAAACGTGTATAATCCACTGTTGATGTGTTCCAGACCACTGTCCACTGTCTCCAGACTGCATCCGCCATATAGCTTGTTAGCCAAGTGTTAGCTTGTTAGCACAACACAAGTACATTTCTTTGTCCATTTTTCCGCGTCGAACAGACTGCAAACTACCTGGCGTTCTATCGCCATGCTCTAAGACAAACTCTAACCTTAACCAACTTTGAAAGAGTGCCTAAGCTTAACCATCTAAAGAACTTGCAGTCACGGCACGCTCTGCTGCCTGCATTTCACAACAACACAACAACACAACTATCTCTCACCAACGGACCGGAATAAGCTAGAATTGGAACATTAGAAATTGGATTCGGCCAATCAGAGATCGTCTCTGTGAAATTCTGCTACGGAAAAAAATACTGGCGTCAGCCAATCAGAGAGCGTCTCCGCGAAATGCGGCTACAGAAATTCTTGACGCTACTGGCTAGACCGCTTCAAATCGCGCCCGGATTCCAACATAATAGTAATATTTCAACGCACAACGCGTTACGCACTGATTGGCTTCGACGGATACAGCGATCAAACCGTGACGCGCACTCAGAGCGCTATTGCGTCTAGCCCGGGCCGAGAAATACAAAAAAAAAAAAGTGAAAAAGAAAGTCACTTCCTGTTCAATAAAACGAGTATTTTTTTATTTTATATAATAACGTTATATTGTGCATTGGAAACACAAACATACTTAAAATGAGTAAATATTATTAATTTTAAACATGTTTATATTATTTATAGGGCTATAAAACAAAAAACTAAAAAGTTTTATTTTCTTCTTCTTCTCTGATTTAACAGCAGTCAGCAGGTGGGTCGGCGCCCTTGCGCCCCTAGTGGCAGAGCCGCCACTGGCCAAGGCCAAGCGTATGGTAAATGGCTGCTTTTTTATACAGTGCTTTTATCCAAAGCGCTTTACAATTTGTTACTCACATTTGACCCATTCATTCACACATTCACACCGACGGCGGAGGTAACCATGCAAGGTGCCAACCTGTTCATCGGGAGCAGTTAGGGGTTAAGTGTCTTGCTCAAGGACACTTCGACACGCTGCCCGGGAGGAGTGGGAATTGAACCGGGAACCTCCGGATTGCCAGACGACTGCTCTACCTCCTGAGCCCCTGTCGCCCCTGTATGCTCACGCAGCGATGCAGGCGAGAGTGCTTTCATACCTCCCATTATTTCCATCTCTGGTTTCATCAAGCATAACATGTCTGGCTGTGTGACGTTACCTTGTTAGCATTAACCCCTTAATTCATTGGACGCCAGACCCGATGATAGTCGTGATAACTCGCCGACCGTTCAGCGCCAATCATGAGTATAGTCAGGTTTTAATCGTTATTTCTTTTATTAGCGATATCCATTCATTTTCATCCATCCAGCCTGATGTTATCATTGGGAATGGGTCTGAGCTTGCAAAGGGCAAATACCGCCCCCTACGCCTTCCGGCTGGTATTGCACTCCACTGGGAATGGTATAGTTTTTTTTCTGGGACGATCCAAGCCGTGCGGGCGTGGTTTAAATAATCAGGCGAGGTGACCTGATTTCAACGATACATTTGCGACATTGCCCCCCCCCCCCCCCATATGCAATGCTGTTGAACGTGGCACGGACCTCCGCGCCCAGTACTTCAAATGCCGATCAGATAATTGGATTATTTCTTTTGCATTACATCAGCTACAAGGTAAGAACTTTATATATAAATTTGATCATTGATCTGATATGTATTTCTACCCGATCTACGCTGTATCTGTGTGTGTATGTGTGGCTGTTTTCCATTGGGTGCAGGAGGGGGGGGGGGGCGGCGCCGCGCTACGAGGGCCATTTCATGTATGTACGAGGAAGGACAATAATGATGATCTAGCGTTGATTTCAGGAAAATTCGATAATCAGCCAAAAAATGACAACGTGTTTTGTGTATTCCACTAAAGGTCTATTATTGCGTCTTTCTCTGGTATTACTAGAAATCACCAAAACTATACTTGTATTCAAAGCGGTATAAAACGGAAATGTACATATGAAAAAACAATCCGTTTTGTACATGTTGACTGCAAGCAACTCACTGATAATCGACGAGTGTATTAGACCCATAGCCATAATTTAAGATATATTTTAAGCACTCGCAAATCTCCCACTCCTCCCATTGATTAAAGCAGTGGCGCTCTAGCGCCCTCTGGCGCACTTAAGCGTGGCGGCCAATGAGTTAACAGTCATGCACATTTAGCATAAAACGCTTGTTGATTGCATACCATACAATAAGTAATTTGCTATTTATTATAATTTATACTTACAGCACATGCATGAGTCTGGTCTCTTTTGAAAGGTAACATTCTGAATTTTCTTACAATCACTTTGAGTGCTAATGTAATAGAGAAACAGAGGTTTGAACACACTGAAATAAAATATTTGCTCCTTACTTTTGTGCTGACTTGTTGCCAGATGCCTGTTTTTGGGTTCCAGCTGGAGGTAGGAGCTGGACATAACGGTTCCATAGCCTGAATTCTTATATTCATACAGGTCCAAAGTTTATAGAAATCCCACGGAAAATGAATGTTTTACAATGGTTTTTATAATGTGTGTACCGCAATAATTCAGCGTGATTATCCAAAATGGCCATCCACTTCCATTCATTCAGACATGTGAGTCAAAACAAAGAGCTTGTTGGTCTTCTTCTGCCCCCTTCTCGTTGCAATCAGTGCTCGTCTGTGATCGCTTTCAGTCTGGGACCCGAGGCACGCAATAGGTTCAGTGTGGTGACGATCGAATGGCGGCAAATTCAACTTTACAACAATGTATTGAATGATCAGGAGAAACGCAGCCCGGAGCCAACAGACGAGGGCAAGTGCCGCGCACGGGCATGATGGCCCATATGAGGGCTGTCGAATGGTAAGTTAAAAATAATCACACCAGGATAGCTTAGCTTAGCAAAGAGCTAATCAGACGTTGTTGATGTTACGATTTCGCGCACACACATTTATTATCAAAATACTGTTAGGCTTATGACCATACAATGCCTGTCATACGGCTCTATATTCTCTCATGTAGATTGATAGTCGAACTTTGCAATAGAGGTAATGTGAACTATTAAATCATTGAACTTGCTTACATAGTGGCCAGCTTGTATTCGGTGAAAGACCAGTGGCCACAAACTAGCCACTAAACGGTATCCCAGACACCAGTAGGCTAAAGACAGGACAGTGAAGAGGTTGGCCTACTATTTGGTCGGACGGTAGCAGGGATGCTGATGAAGTTACCAGAAGAAGAGAGGATGGAGGCAAAGTTTGAGATTTATATAAAACTATAGCCTATCTTGTATCTATCTAAATTTTTTCATATTCATCCCGCTCAGGAAAATCTACATAAATGGAGGACATTTTACTAAAAAAGTATTTCCCTTATGTCCTTGTAGACAGGAGGACAGTAAAACAAAAAATTAATCTCACTCTCAATTTCACAGTAGCTCACACACTAAACAAAGTCTGTCCTCCTCTGGGGTGGCATTAAAGCTGCCAGTCTCCAGGGCTAGTGGCAATGTCCCTGACAGAATCTGTGCACAAAGGGATCTTTGTCTTTTGTTTAAAATATACTTTCTATAACTTTCTGCACTGTAACTATTCTTTATGAGATAGTAAGTTTGTAATTTTTGTGTATACCATATATCAACAGACATTTTTCTTTATACATGAGAATACATTTACTTCTAATCACACAATAATCGGTTCGGGAAAATGAATGCCAAATCGTTCACATAAAATAATGATTTCACCTCATTAGTCCAAGGATGATCGTGTGAAATGTCCCATTTAAAATGGTCTTGTGATTGATTGAAACTTTTATTAACAGATTGCAGAATGGGTACAATACAGTACAACTGCTAAGAGGATGCAGACCAGAAAAATACTTTCGTCTTGTTTACATCAGGTTCCTCCATTTTCAATTCATCAAGACATTTATGACATACATAACATACAAATATACAGTACTGTTTCATCATGACATTTATGACATACAAGACATACAAATATACAGTACTGTTTAAGAAAAAGAGATCATAAAAATATATATACATTCGAAGGGGAAGAAACTGTACATTGGAGGGGTTGGACATTTACCGGGGCCAGTTTCTAATTGCAGCCACCCGTAGGTGCTCCTTGAGAGCGGTTTTGAAGGAGGGTAGGGATTCACATTCTTTTACGGCTGTGGGTAGGGCGTTCCACATTATTGTGGCATAATTGCGAAACGTGTTTAGTCCCTTGTTTGAGCCAAATCTTGGTTGAACATGATTTGTGGAACTCCCTCTGGTGTTGTGGTCGTGGAATTCACTGACCTTTGGGAAGTATTTCGACATGTACATGGGTATCTTAGTGGTGTAGTGTATCTTGTAGACCAGGCCCATTGCAAGTTGCTGTACTCTGTCGTCTACTCTAAGCCATCCTAGGTTGTCAAAATGGGCAGGGGTGAGGTGGGTTTTAGGAGTACCTGCCCACATACATACCACAGACACATGCTGCGATCGCGGGGAAAGAATTATCGGATCAACACAAGATTGATAATATATAGTCCTTACCTTGTCTATGATGTACTGCAAAATGAATAATCCAATTATCTGATTGCCATTCCAAATACTTATCACGGTTGTGTGTCCAACGTTATCCCATATCTCACTGCATCACTGAGCACAGAGCGGCAGCTCAATAGTGGCAGGAGGACGCGACTAGCGGCCTCCAGGCTCCACAACAGGGGGCAGCGACGGCTGCCAGACATTGATCTAAGTCTTATTGGAACCCAAGGAGGACAATACACTACCTAAAGCATACTGCACCTAGTTACACTGAATACTGGAATATATATTTCATATTTCATTTAGTTAGATTTAAATTATAATTATATTGACCAAATTGTTTAGCCCATGCTCAGTATGCTCAGTATATTCTTACTGTATTTATTTCTGTATATTTTATTTCATTTCATTTTATCCTATTTTATTTTACTCTACTCTTATCCTAGGCAACTTGATTTGATTTGTGTTATTATTCTAATTTGTGACCTGTCCTGTCTAAATGTTTAAATGTTGAGCGATTTGCAGTGTCTAATTTCCCACGGGATAATAAAAGTATTTCTATTCTATTCTATTCTATGCTATCCACCAAAGAAAATGAACGGGGGGCGGGGACACTCGTCAATGCCATCCCTATAAGCGCTTGTCTTGCTGGAGTGTTTAGATCCCGCCTGCACGCTGCAGCTCGCCCAGGAAAACAAACCACATCATTTCAAATGGAGTGCAATAGCGGCCGCAATGCGTTAGGCGGCGGTATCGGACTGTTGCGGTCTCAGACAGAGTGCCACACAGTCCTACAGCACAGCAGGATGAATTATGAATGGAAATAGCGAATAAAAGAAATAACAATCATAATAACGAGTATACTCGTTGTTGGCGTCCAACGATTGGCGGGCTATAACGAGTTAACTCGTCATTGGCAATTAACAATTGTGTGTATTGAGCCATACTGTATTGTACCCATTCTGCAATCTGTTAAATAAAGTTTTCATTCATTCATTTCATGCATTCATTCATTCATGTTATCAGCGATCCAGGTGCAGATTCAGCCGAGTTCAGAGCTGAGGGCTTTTTCAACCTGCAACCGGCTGAGTCGTCCGCGAACAGGAACAAGTTGCAGTCACAAGCTGATGACATGTCATTTGCATAAATTAGGAACAGTAAACACCACAGCTCACTGGGAGGGGGGGGACAGTGTTCCGTTCACCTCCACCATCTGTTCTCTCCCCTCCAGGTAGGATTGCATCCAGCTCACTGATGAACTATCAAAACCAATTGCTTTTAGCTTATCAATCAGAATGGAGTGATTGACAGTGTCGAAAGCCTTTTGGAGGTCCAGCATGACCATGCCGCAGTATTTGCCCGCGTCCACCTCGTGTTTGATGTGGTCGTTCAAATAGAGAAGGCATGTGTCAGTGGAATGGGATGCTCTGAAGCCAGATTGGAATTCATAGATTAGCTTCTTTTTTTTCGCACAGTACTTTTCTACCTAATTTTCTATTTTTTTCTTCTTAGTAAGTCTCTGAACAAACATCTTCACAAGACTGCTCCAAAGCCGAAGCATTTGACATTTATGTCTGATGTTTGGAGGTTCCAATTATGCACCTTCTAGCCTTCTGGTTAATTCTGGCGTATTTCGTGTATCCAATTCTCCCCTCCCCTGGTCGGTTGTAGAGAGGAGGATAGAAGCCTTGCATCACGTGTTCCCTCCGGCACACGAGGAGGCAGCCTGTCACATCTTTTCGCCTGCTTTTCGCCTTTTCGCCTCTTTCTTAATCTAATCTATATATATACCTTGTTATTTTTTTTTATCTTATCTATATATATATACTTTGCTATGTGTTTATCTTATCTATATACTGTATATACCTTGTTCTTTTTTAATCTTATCTATACATATTGTTTTTATATATATACAGTGTATATATATATACCTTGTTCTTTTCATTTTGCTCACTGGTTTTGAATAAATACCCTTCAAAAAAGTAATCTGAGGGTTTATCGAACAGTAACGTCAAAAACGTTTCCCTCTTCAAGGATGACACTCGCAAAGTTTCCAAGCGTTCAAGTTTTACTACGCACTTCAAAGTCTCCGGGCGTGTTACAGATCCAGGTGGACACTTTGTACGCGGTGACACGGCTCTTCAGTTCAGCTGACTGCCTCTTGCCAGGGTACACGTCCCACAGGTGTCTGGACTGAAGTGGTGAGGTGGATGCCAGGCGGGTGCTGAGTTGTTTCCTGTGCCGTCGACAGCTGCCTGGGATCCAGAAGGTTGTTTGCTCTCTCCTCACGCCGCCTCCACTCCCCCGGCTCCGTGTCTCCAGATGGGGTTGTACTGTCTGTGGAGTTGGCAGGATTCTATTTTGTGGTTCGCTGGATTTGCTGTGTCAGTATATGTCAGGAAGTTTTGTAGGGCAACACAAGCCTTCAATATAATACAGTATGTACAGTGTTCTCTGGGCTGCACTCTGATTGGACGGCGAAAAACGTCCACCGCCGTGATGTCACGCTACCAAAAGCATTCCTCGTTATCCTTCGTGCCCGGAAATGGCGGTAGTTGTCGGTCTGTTGCTCTACAGTGACATGAAATATGTAAATAAAGTACTTATCGAATGCAGGAAAAAGGTACATATTGTACGTTATGTTATAGTCATGAGTCATGACTCATTAGTAATGTATTGACATATTTATGAAAATTTACAATATGTACATTTTGTAATAAGTAATATATTGACATATTTACAAATAAGTACATGTATTACATATTTCATTTTAAATTTCAATTGCCTTTACCTCAAGACCACCAAGACACACTTTTCTGATAGCCTTGCCCAAACCCTAACCCTAACCTTAACCACACTGTTACCTCAAGTTTCTTTAATAGTTGTCATACAGAAGTACAGAATACTTTCATACAAAATGCTTCTTACTGTTACGCTCCAGAGACTGTGCTAGACAAGATAGTATCAAATAACATAATATAGCATGTAATTTAGAAGAAGAAAAAGAGGTCACAGTGTTCGGTATAGACATATGTACAATGTTCTGAGTTACCATATAATATACAATACTATGCAGTGTACTAATGTACAGTACTATCTAGTGCAAAGCAGAAATGGGATGAGGTACAATTTAGGTACAATTTACAGTAAGGTGTACGAGTTGTAGTGCAATCCTTCATCAATAAATATAAAGTGTGGGGAGTGGGTGCTACAGTGTGTTTGTTTAAAGTGGGTGTGTGCTATAAAGTGTGTGGAGTGGGTGCTACAGTGTGTTTGTTTAAAGTGAGTGTGTGCGTGTGGATGTGTGTGCTATGTGCGTTTGGTGGTTGTTGTTGTGTAGTGTTCATTCATTGTTCGTTTAGCAGCCTGATGGCCTGGGGATAGAAGCTTCTTCTGAGTCTTTCTGTGCTCGCCTTGAGACTCCGGTATCGCTTGCCTGACCGCAGCAGTTCGAAGAGGCAGTTGTTCGGGTGACTGGAGTCTTTAATGATTCTCTTAGCCTTGCCCTTGCAACGCTTGTTGTAAATGTTCTGGAGGGTGGGGAGCCCCCCTCCAATTGTGCGTTCGGCTGAACGTGTCACTCTTTGTAGTCTGCTTCGGTCTTGTGCAGTGCTATTCCCAAACCAGGAGGTGATGTTGCCGGTCAAGATGCTCTCTATTGTACATGAGTAGAAGTTCTTAAGGATCTTCTGACTGACTTGAAACTTCCTTAGGCGCCTGAGGAAGTAGAGGCGTTGTCGTGCCTTCTTCACAACACTGTCAATGTGTGTGGTCCATGTCAAGTCCTCGGATATGTAGGCTCCGAGGTACTCAAAGCTGTTGACTCTCTCAACCGGTGCCCCGTCGATGCTGAGGGGGCTGTAGTCCTTGACCCCCGACCTCCTGAAGTCCACAATCATCTCCTTTGTTTTGCTGACGTTCAGGGAGAGGCTGTTTTCCTGGCACCATCCCGCCAGGACCTTGACCTCTTCCAGGTAGGCCCTCTCGTCGTTGGCAGAGATCAGGCCCACCACCACTGTGTCGTCAGCAAATTTGATGATTGTATTGCTACTCCGCTGAGCCACACAGTCGTGTGTGTACAGGGAGTAGAGGAGGGGACTCAGAACACAGCCCTGGGGGGCCCCTATGTTGAGGGTGATGGATGAGGAGGTGCAGTTGCCTGCTCTCACCACCTGGGGTCTGCCAGTCAGGAAGTCCAAGACCCACTGGCAGAGGTCATAGTTCAAGCCCAGGTCCCTGAGCTTGGCTATGAGTATGGAGGGGACTATGGTATTGAATGCCGAGCTGTAGTCGATGAATAGCATTCTCACATAGTTCCCCTGCCTCTTGTCCAGGTGTGATGCTGCTGGTGCTACCTTAAACCAGGGCTATTCAACTGGCGGCCCGCGGGCCAGATCCGGCCCGCGAGATGATTCTGACCGGCCCACCAAAGATTACATGATAATAAAAAAAATTAAAAATTAAAATTATAACTTTTTTTTTCATGTCAACGTTAACACGCACAATTGAGCCAAAAGTCACTCAATTAATGACAGATTTCATTGATAAATTGAGGGAAAACTTTGCAAGTCGATTTGATGAATTTGACATGTCCAGAGAATTGATGCATTTTGTGAGCAACCCATTTGCCAATGTAGCTGCTATTTCCACAAAAGGACAAGAGTTCCTTGCATCACTTCACATTGATGAAGGTCTCCTGCAACTTGAAATAATTGACATGCAAGCATCATCTGCTCTGAAGCAGGCACTTGAGAATGAATCCACCACAACATTTTGGATAAAGTGTATTCATGTCAAGACATTCCCCAAAATAAAAACGCTGGCAATATCTGTGCTAACAATGTTTGGCTCAACATACACCTGTGAATCCAGTTTCTCTCACATGAATGCCATTAAAACAAGCAACGTGCCTCCTTGACAAATGAGCATTTGCATCACTGTTTGCGGGTAGCCCTCACTTCCTATGAACCCTCTTTCTCTGCCATTGCCCAGTCAAAGAAGTGCAATCGCTCTCATTAGATGTGTGTGTGTGTATGTAGGCTAGGCCTGTCTGCCCCCCACCCCCCTGATGTTTGAGAGTTAAGAGTGGACAATAAGTGCTAATAAGATGCTGTGATTTGCTGTTGTTGCACAGACATGAAGCACTTTTTCATAAGCTCAGCTGCACTATAAATGTGTTTTTTTGTTCAAGTGTTGATGTTAGAATGTTCAGATGCACATCATGCACTTGTTTGTTTTTTATTTTATTTTTATATTGAAATGTTGAAGAGGAGTTGCAGTTGTTGCACAGTCATAAATGAAGCACTTTCTGCAGGAGATGTTGCAGATGTGGCACATAAATGAAGCACTTTTTTTGAAAAGTATACTACTTTTGCAATGTAGTTAAATAAAAGTTGTGAAAATGTGGTTGCGTGTTGTGTCAAGTGTACATATATTCATAGCACGGGGAGGCGCCGTGGCAGTCCGGCCCCTGGCCCCTTGGGTTTCTGACAATGTGGCCCCCTGAACAATTTAGTTGAATAGCCCTGCCTTAAACTAACCATAACCATAACCCTAACCCTAACTTTCTATCTTATTCTTAACCAAAACCGTTAAAATGAATGACAAATTTAATTCAGCTCCTCATCTTGGCTAGCTCCTCATAGAGAGGGGGGTGGGAGCGGTTCTCCAGGTTAGGGTCCAGCTTCTTTCTCACTCTCCTCTCTGCCACCACCTCCAGTTCAACTAGTTCGACTCCAACTACGGAGCTAGCCTTCCTCATCAGCTTGTTCAGTTTGTAGTTATTTTTCTTCCAGCATGGCTGCCTATAGCATAGCAACCATTGTTTTGTTCATGGCAATGGAAGAGACAACGGTTGCTATGTGCAAAGCAGTGGTTTCTATGTGTAAGAAATATATCAACAGAAACATAATCATTTAGTGTCTTATTACAGGATCTTGTAAATAAGTCACAGTAGAACAGTAATAGTGTGCTTTACCTGTGTTCTACCTACTCTACCACTACATAGGAATTAGGCCTTTTTTTTTTAAAGTAGTTACCAATGGTTACAGGCAGCCATACTGGAAGAACTCTGTGCGAGGCCTCTATTATGAGATAAAGAATAATTACCTGGCTTTGGACGCATACGATTTGGATGCAGTGGGAAGGCAGCATCTCCCATGAAGACATTGGCATTTCACCCAAAAATGTGGTCAAATATAGATAATCCAGTCTCCGGATCTGAAACCAATCCACTCAGTTTATAAACAGACTCTGAAGGTTCTGGACGAGAAGCCAATTCGTCACCACCACTGTAACATACTAGATAAGCATAACCTTTTAAGCTGGGGCAACATTGTAAAGCTTAATGATGCCGGCCTGGTGTTTAAAATCAACCATGGTCTGGCCCCACCACCACTCGCTGATTTCTTCACACAGAGCAGCAGATTCACCAGAACCGTAGTTGAGGGAGACTTTATCGTCCCAGTGAGGAAAAGCTCCTTCAGTGAGTCAGCCTTTTCCATCAGCTGCGGAATCTTGGAACTCCATACCACCACACATCCGCAATATCTAAACATACAGGTCATTTAAGCACACTTTCAAAACATGGTTATTAGATAACCAGGCATGTGACCATAACAACGAGCCCTGCCACTTCCAGCCTCTCAAGCCTTGATCTCTATGTGCCTGTTAGTCTGTGTGTTACTTTGTGTGTTAGTAGTTAATTAGTAGTGTCCGTCACTTAATGTATGTCTGTTTGCATGCCTACATGTTGCTGATGTTACATTGTCCCTGTCTTGCCTTGTTCTGTCTCAGCATTTTTATTAGATTTTATTCTGTATTCTGTATTGTATTCTCCGATCCTATTCTGTATTTTCCCCACTTTGCCAATAGGAAATTGTGTATTTAATAGCCTTAACCACTTTTAACCATGCTGTTATATAATTATGCTCTTAAAATGTCTCTCTCTCTATTGTGTTTATGGCATTTAACATCTTGCTTAGGGACTGCAGTTGAAAACTAGCTACCCAGCTAACACTGGCATAATATTTACAGTGGTGGTACTTTGTCTCATTACTGTTGAATAATGTGCACTGTCCCTATTAAAATAAACTTAATACATTTAAAGTAAAGTAAGTTGACCTTGCCAGTAGCTTGTCTCAAAGATTAAGCCATGCAAGTCTAAGTACACATGGCCGTACAGTGAACCTGTGAATGGCTCATTAAATCTCAGTTATGGTTCCTTTGGATCAGACCTGGGCATTGTACGGCCCGCGGGCCGGATCCGGCCCGCGGGATGATTCTGACCGGCCCGCGAAAGATTACATGATAATAATAAAAAAAAAAAAAAAAAAAAAAAAAAATTAACTTTTTTTTTCATGTCAACGTTCACACGCACAGTATACGCTTAGGAGACATGCTCAGAAGATGTTGGTTCTCTTTGGATCCACCTACATATGTGAACAGACATTCTCAGTCATGACGTTTACCAAGTCCAGGTACAGATCCTCTCTCACTGATGAACATCTGGCAGCTGTGCTTCGCATCTCCACCTCAGACATGCAACCTGACTTTGATGGACTTGTTAAAGCTCAACAGAGACTGGATTTCTCACACTGAATGAAAAAAAAAGAACTGAAGAACACTAAAATGTGGAAATATAACAAGTGAAATGGGACACTTGATATTTTTTTTTCTTTTTTTTGCACAGTTCTGAAAACATTAAATGTTTAATATAGGCATGTAAAGTAAAAAAGGCTACAAAACTGGGACACTTTTCTTTACACAGTTCAGTGACATGTCTTGTTTATTTTTGCTATAAGATGATGTGATGTCTTTAGAAAGCTAAGAAAATCCTTGTTTCAATAGTATATGAAACTCAAAATGCCCTTTGTTATTAATGTTTCACATTTTGTTTATCATTTTGGAAATAAATTCTATTTGAATAAATTATATTTTTGAAAGCTATAACCTCACCTTTTAATTGCCAAATAATAACATACACTCTTACCAGGGGTCAAAACAATGCCATTTACTGCTTTTTATATAGAAATAAAATGTATATTATGCATAATTGAGTTTGGAATTTTGGCCCGGCCCCCCAACATATTTTCAGTTGCTCATTCGGCCCCCCGGGAAAAATAATTGCCCACCCCTGCTTTGGATGTTCACCTGTTCCATGGATAACTGTGGCATTTCTAGAGCTAATACATGCAAACGAGCGCTGATTCATCAGATCCAAAACCTGTGTGGGGTGCCTCTGGGTGCCTCCAGGCTGGTTTGGTGACAGTTTTACCGCAGACAAGTCATAGGGAATTCTATGATATGAATGCCAAAAAAATGCCATTTTAACCATTTAATGTCAGTAAATGGTAAATGGACTGAATTTACGGTATATATTGGTTTTATCCAAAGCTTTACAACTCATGCCTCACATTCACCCATTGACTCACACATTCACACACTGACAGCGGAGGCAATCATGCAAGGTGCCACCCTGCTCATCAGGAGACATTAGGGGTTAAGTGTCTTGCTCAAGGACATGCCGCCGGGAGGAGCTGGAATTGAACCAGGAAGCCTCTGATAACCAGAGGAATGCTCTACCTCCTGAGCCACTGTATCCCCCCAGTCACAAACCTACACTGCAAGAAAAAAAGCTGCAAGAAAACTGTAAATGTCTGGCATCAATGTTTGCCAAATACTTAGTGTCAAATTACAGTAAAGTCAAATACATTTACAGATTACGACCTTTATTTAATGGTTAATATTTTGATAAAAGGTCATTTACTGTATTTGTATGGCATTTACACTTAAAGTAGAACAACTAAAGTAATCTGTAAAATAATACAGTGAATTTCCTGTGAAAAAACATTTATTTTTTACAGTGTACCCTAAGTTGTGGTGCATGTTAGATTTGACCCTATTGTTTCCTTGAAGCAACATGATCACATCGATTCTCATCGTAAGCAATGATGGAGAGAAATAACTGTAGAGACATATCTGATCAATCACTGATCTAACAAACCAATTAAAATCCAACTGCTGATCAAACAAACCAATTATCAACTCTGAGAAATAACTGATCAACTGCTAATCAAACTAACCAATTAAAATCCAACTGCTGATCAAACAAACCAATTATCAACTCTGAGAAATAACTGATCAACTGCTAATCAGCCAACCATTTACCATTTATATATATGAATACCAACAGGATGTGGACAGAGCCTATATGTGTCGTATTCGTATTTAAAGAGAATAATCATTCAGGACGAGTAGATTACGTTAAGTTGTTTATTGCAACATTAAGCATGAGTGTGACTCCATCCACGGCTAGCAGCCAACTGACTGTCAGGACCCCTTGTGCAGATATACATAACAGGAAGGTGCGCCTGGCGCGCCTGTCGTAAATTACATATTCAAGGCATGAATATTACATCCTCCTTCTTTTAAAGAAAGCTTTATAAGCTATGAACATAGATTGAAATAAAGAAAAAATGTGTAATACTCTGTAAGAATTTCTTTGTAAACATTAACCATGTGCGTTACACTGTGTCAGGACCAGGCAATGTAAACAGGTAAGCATTAATATGTTAAACATAAAAAATATATTCTTGTATCAAAGGTATTACAGTTCGTATTGTGTGCACTCTTATTCTGGAAAGTCTGCTTGAATATTTGAACACTTCAGCTGTGAATAAGGTATGTATTCAAAGCTTATATTATCGTGTCTCTCACAACTCTTACCATATGCAGCTCTTATTCATAGAATTAATCTGCTAACAAAATGGGAGCATATTGACAAGTAAACAGGGTAAGTAAGTCATAAATTTCAGCACACATAGTAAGTCATCCATTTCAGTATACATTAATATTCTGTTACATTTCACCACCCCTTTTTTTCTTTTCTTTTTTTTTTATAATAGGGCAGCGATCCGCCTGCAACCTGTACATTCACAGGTCTAGTACGTCCCAAGGCTTCACAGCTCGGCCGGACCTGGTGTAGTATGAAGCTGAGTTCGCTTCTGAGTCCTCTGACAGTTCAGGGGTGTTGGTGTCCGGTGGTTGATCGACGCTTTCTGGACCTGGCAGGCCGTTGCTGTCTTGGAAGTGTTCCTCTTTCGTGTCCCTCAGGTGTCTGCGGTTGTGGCGGTATTCGCGTCCATCTTGGGTGCGAACGTGGTATGACCGCGCAGTGTCAGCTGGTTGTATGACTACTGCCGGCCTCCAGTGTCCATACTCTTGGAGCCTGACGGATTCACCACAGTGTAGTGGGGGCAGTGGTCTAGCAGCTGACCTGTCATAGTATTTCTTCTGGTGCTGTTGTCTCTGCACTCGCTTGTCATGTCCATCTTTGGGGCTGACTACCCCTGGCCGCAGCTGTTGGTTGGTGCTCGGTAGGGTTGAGCGCAGCCTGCGGCTCATCAACAGCTGTGCCGGCGATTTGAAGATGTCGACTGGGGTGTTACGATACTCAAGGAGGCTTAGGTAAGGGTCTCTTCCGTCTGCTTTAGCCTTGTCCATGAGTGATTTTGCTGTCTTTACGGTTCTCTCCGCTAGTCCGTTGCTCTGCGGATAATGTGGGCTTGACGTGACGTGTGTAAACTCCCACGACTTGGCGAATGCCTCGAACTATTTAGACTTGTATTGTGGTCCATTGTCTGATACAATAGTCTCTGGGACGCCATGCCCGGCACAGGCTGCCTTTAGCTTGTGGACTACAGCTGCCGATGTGGTGCTGTGAAGTCTGTCTAGTTTGAAGAACCTGCTGTAATAGTCGACGGTCACAACGTAGTCCTGGTTGTTCCAGTTGAAGAGATCTGTCCCTACCACCTGCCAGGGACGGTCTGGGATACGATGGGGCATCATGGGCTCCTTGGTGTTTGATGGGTGGCGCTCTTGACATATTGAGCACTTTTCCACGACTTGCTCTATATGTTTACCCATTCCAGGCCAGAACATGATGTCTCGTGCTCTCAGTTTGCATTTTTCCATGCCCATGTGGCCTGCATGGATCTTGATCAGCATCTCACCTCTGAGGCTGGTAGGGATGACTATTTTCTCCCCTTTGAAAATGATTCCATTCGTTTTGGATAGTTCATCTCGATGGTTCCAGTATTCAGTGATGTTCTGGGGGCATTGTTTTCTTTCCTCAGGCCATCCCTCCATGATAGCCTGGCTGAGCAGCTTGAGCTGTGTGTCATTGTCTGTTGTTTCTCTGATCTCCTGCAGCCTGTCATCGTGTACAGGTAGGCTGTTGTACACCATGTGTACCTGAAGGTCCATCCCTTCACTGAGTCCGTCGTCGTGAGAGGTGAGTGATTTCCTGGACAGCGTGTCGGCAACTGGGATGTCTTTCCCAGGGCGGTGCACGATCGTGAAGTTGTACTTGTGTAGTTGTAGTATCATCCTCTGTAACCTCGGTGGAGCTGCGGCGATCGGCTTCTTCATGATCGACTCCAGGGGCTTATGGTCAGATTGCACCACAACATGGCGACCGTAGGCATATTGGTGGAAGCGTTTGAATCCATAAAGGACTGCGTACATCTCCTTTTCGATTTGTGCGTAGTTGACCTTGCTGTCTGTGAGTGATCTGGATGCGTAGCTAATGGGCCTTCCTTCCTGCATCAGCACAGCACCCAGACCATACTTTGATGCGTCCACTTGCAAGCTGAGCTCCTTTTCTGGGTCAAAGTAAATGAGGACTGGCCCCGGCTCACTGGTGAGTATGTCTTTCATCTTCTGGAATGCAGCATCGTGCTGCGCGTCCCACAGGAACTCATTCGATTGCTTTAGTAGCTGTCTCATTGGTGCGTTGATCTCGGAGAGGCTCGGGGCACATTTTGCCAGGTAGTTGACCATACCTAGCACGGTCTCCAGTTCTGCACGGCTCTTTGGCACCTCCATCTCCTTGATGGCAGCTATTTTGCCTGGGTCAGGCTTCATGCCGTCAGCTATAAGGACGTGCCCGAAGTAGCTCACTTCGGTGGCTCCGATGGTGCACTTGTCTGCGTTGAGCCGAACGCCTCTCTCCCGTGATCTCTCTAACATTGCATGTAGATTCTTGTCGTGCTCCTCTCTGGTCGCGCCATAGACAAGGATGTCGTCTACTATAGCTGCTACTCCGTTCAGTCCCTCGTATGTCTCGTCGATTTTCCGTTGGAATTCGTCCTGAGCAGAGGCGAGTCCAAACGGTAATCGTAGGAATCTGTATCGTCCAAACGGTGTGTTGAACGTCGTCAGCTTTGATGATTCTGTAGAGAGCTTGATGGACCAGTACCCCGAGCTTGCATCCAGTACGCTGAAATAGCGTGCGCCTGTTAGTCTGGGTGTGATGTCCTCTAGTGTCGGCAGAGGGTAGTGCGGGCGCTTGATAGCCTTGTTTAGCTCCTTAGGGTCCAAACATACTCTGAGCTTGCCTGTGCGTGGTTTCTCAACAATGACCAGTGCACTGACCCACTCCGTTGGTTCAATGACTTTAGTGATGATCTGTGTGTCTTCCATATTCTGTAGCTCCTTTTTCAGTCGGCTACGCAGGGCGATCGGTGTCCTTCTCAGTGGGCAGATTACTGGCGTGGAGTCTGGGTCTATATGGATGTGACACTCTCCTGGGAATAGTCCGATCCCTTTAAACACATCGTGGTATTCTTCCATGATGGTCTGTTAACTGTGTACGCAGTGACTGACAACACTAGTTTAATGAGGTCCATATTCAGGCATGTCTGTAAACCTAGAACTGGGGGTGCCTGAGTGTCTACTATGTAAAAGTCTAACAGCATGTCACGCTCTTTGTATTTACACTTTAACGTGCATGTGCCCTTTACTACTAGCTTCTCTCCACCATATCCTGTCAGTCTGCGTAAAGTAGGCTGTATTTTGTGTTTATCTTGCAAACTGTGATACTCTCTCAAAGGAATTAAATTTACTTGTGCACCTGTGTCTAGCTTAAATTTAAGCTCTGTGCCCTGTTTTCCTATTTGTATGTCTGCGAAAGCTTGTTCTGTTTCATCAAACCGTCTGTCTGTCACGGTGTCTACATACAGTTCGTCTGACTCTTCGCCTGACTCAGAGCGTATGCTAATCTCGTGTACTGACTTTTTCTGGAAACTACCGGCCCTGCAAACTTTAGCAAAGTGGTTCCATTTCCCGCATTTCCCGCATTGTTTCCCTCTAGCTGCACAGTTATCTCCTTCCTTGTGCGCTCTGCTCCCACAGTATCCATAGTTCCTTCGTGTGTCTGTGTCGCTCGCTCTGTTCGCTCTCTCTGTCCACTCTGTTCTGGGGCGGTACCTCTGTGCGGCATTCTTCTGTTCATGTCTGTGCACCTCGTGCACGAGCTGCTCCTGCGCGCTGCTCGTGGCGCCAGTAAAGCTCTTTATCTGAGATTGTGCTAGCTCGTGGGCTCTAGCTATATCTATCGCTTTGTCTAATGACAAGTCTGATCCAACGTTTAATAGTTTTTCTCTTACTTTTGCTGAGTGTATGCCAAACACTATACGGTCTCTAACCATCTCATCATTGTTCGCATATGCACAGTCCTTCACGAGTAGTTTCAATGCAGTGACAAATTGTTCAAACGACTCGCTAGGTTGCTGGGTTTTTTCATGAAATTTGTACCTAGCGAAAATCGTATTCCTCCTTGAAAGTACGTATGCTTCGAAATTGTCATAGTAGCTCTTCAATACCTTTGCTTCATCTGCACTGAGAGTCCATGTGTTGTAAATGTCTCTTCCTTTTTCTCCGCTCCACAGTAGCAGGTAGCTACATTTCTCGTCCTCTCCTTTCTTTTTAAGTCGGCCCGAAAACATTAGCTCCGCGTGCTGTCTGAACTTCTTCCATTCTCCCGGTAAGTCCAGAGAATCCCAATTCATCCGTGGCGATGGGACTCCGTTGATATCCATGTTTATCCCGCTTCTGACACCATGTCGTATTCGTATTTAAAGAGAATAATCATTCAGGACGAGGAGATTACGTTAAGTTGTTTATTGCAACATTAAGCATGAGTGTGACTCCATCCACGGCTAGCAGCCAACTGACTGTCAGGACCCCTTGTGCAGGTATACATAACAGGAAGGTGCGCCTGGCGCGCCTGTCGTAAATGACATATTCAAGGCATGAATATTACAATATGTGAATACCAACACCAGGATGTAGACAGAGCCACTATGAATACCAACAGGCTGTAGACAGATCAGAGCTTATATGAATATCAAAAGGATGTAGACAGAGCCACTATAGATATATTAATACCAACACCAGGATGTAGACAGAGCCACTATAGATATATGAATACCAACACCAGGATGTAGACAGAGCCACTATATTTATGAATACCAACACCAGGATGTAGACAGAGCCACTATATATATGAATACCAACACCAGGATGTAGACAGAGCCACTATATAGATATATGAATACCAACACCAGGATGTAGACAGAGCCACTATATAGATATATGAATACCAACACCAGGATGTAGACAGAGCCACTATATATATGAATACCAACACCAGGATGTAGAGAGAGCCACTATATAGATATATGAATACCAACACCAGGATGTAGACAGAGCCACTATATAGATATATGAATACCAACACCAGGATGTAGACAGAGCCACTATATAGATATATTAATATCAACACCAGGATGTAGACAGAGCCTTTGCTCTATGATAGACAGTCGTCCTCAGCTGATTCCTCTAGACATTTAAATGGCAGCAGTCTGACAGGGTCAGCAGAGAGGAGAGACATTGACACTGCCATCACTCCACCCCTGGTGACCCACACACACAAGCACACACACTGTGCACACACAAAAAACACACACACACACACACACACACACTTTTCTTCCCATCTCTCTCTTTCTCTCTCTTTCTTTCTCTCTCATCCCATCTCTCTCAATTCAATGAGCTTTACTGGCATGAAAACAATATTAAAAACAATATTGCCAAAGCAAGAAAGTCCAATATAATTTCTCAAGATTTAAATTGTAATAGTATATTCTTGTATTATTTTTGTGTGTGCGTGTGCGCATGAGTGTGCGTTTGGGTTGTTGTCCTCTCAGCTCTTGCATCAGTCCCCTCCAAAACGTAGTGTGTATCAGTAGTTTAAGTAAATAGAATTAGTGTTTGTATATATAATCTAGAAAGGTACACTCAGTAGAATGCAAATCTCCACCAGGCAGCACGCCAGACACACGGACAGACAAACACACAAAAACACTGACCGCTCTCCTTATAGTTATTTGTGGTAATAGGAAAATGGGAAGCATAGGATTAAAGATGTTAGGAAGCATAGGAAGTCTGATAGGAAGCATATGGAGGACGTTAGTAAGAATAGGAAGGTGATAGGAAGCATAGGGAGGATGTTAGGAAGCATAGGAAGGTGATAGGAGGCATAGGAAGGATGTCAGGAAGCATAGGAAGGTGATAGGAAGCATAGGGAGGCTGTCAGGAAGCATAGGAAGGATGTTAGGAAGCATAGGAAGGATGTTAGGAAGCATAGGAAGGATGTTAGGAAGCATAGGAAGGATGTTAGGAAGCATAGGAAGGTGATAGGAAGCATAGGGAGGATGTCAGGAAGCATAGGAAGGATGATAGGAAGCATAGGAACGATGTTAGGAAGCACAGGAAGGATGATAGGAAGCATAGGAACGATGTTAGGAAGCATAGGAAGGATGTTAGGAAGCATAGGAAGGAAGGAATGAATGAATGAAAACTTTATTTAACAGATTGCAGAATGGGTACAATACAGTACGGCTCAATACATACAATTGTTAAGGGGATGCAGACCTGAGAAAGACGTTTGTCTTGTTTCCATCAGGGTCCCCCATTTTCAATTCATATAGACATTTATGACATACACAACATACATGACATTTATGGCATAGGGACATATAGGTATTTAGTACTGATACATTTGTGACATAGGCGGTATTCAAATATACAGTACTGTTACCCCTAGATCCTGACAGAGTATATACATATGATGGGGAGGGGACTGTACATTAGGAGGGGGTGGGTGGGTGGGAGGGAAATATACATACGGCGGGGAGGGAATATATACATGCGGTGGGGAGGAGACTGTCTATTAGGAGGTGGTGGGGGTTTTGGGCATTTACGGTGGCCAGTTTCGAATTGCAGCCTCCCGTAGGTGCTCTTTAAGGGCGGTTTTGAATGTGGGCAGGGATTCACATTCCTTT
>NC_140170.1:61686825-61726212 GCF_963971535.1 Notolepis coatsorum
TCTTGTCATTTTAGTCACACTTGACTGTTTGCGTTGAGGAAAACCAGTTGACTGACTTTGTCTCCCTTCAGCCGATTTCTTCGCTCAGAAACCAACTGCCCGGTTTTGCTGAAGATCCTCTCTGAAGGAACCGATGTCGCCACGATGCAAAGTTTGGTCTTCATTACTTTGCAAAGTCTGGGATACAGGTGAGAACGGTCCTTCCACCATCCGAGTGGGTCACCATCAAGGGCCAGTGGAGCCTCCTGCAGGAAGGTACGGATCTCAACTGTGGCATCCGATGCTGTGTTCTGAGTGTGGAAACCCGCAGCATTAATGTCCTGCAGCTCTCCCAGCAACGATGTCCAACCGGCTGAACTTGTGCTCTCCTTTCTGGACTGTGTAGAGTTGTCTCCCAGTCCAGCACGGTCTGCAGCCTGAGCCTGCTGATCGGGGAATGTCATCTTTGATGCTTCGTCGGAGATGTGGCGAAAAGCCATATCACCAGCCGCTTCCATCCGCACAAAGCCACCCTTCCTGACCCTGGGGTCCAATGCTGATGCAGCGGCAAGTGTGCGCGTGTTGCATTCGATCTTCTCAAACCGTCTGGCCATCTCCGAGTGCATCCTGTCCACCATCGTCCTCAAAACATCACCGAGGTGGTCTGGATGGTCTGGAAGGGGAGGGTTTTGCCTGCCTGCAATTTTTGCGACAGTTCTCTGCAGGCGTCTTGCCACAACGATCACCATTGAGGCTGTAACATATCTGAGAGAAAAATAAAGAAAACATTAGGCTCATTATCTCAATAATAATAATATGTTTGTAATAATAATAATGGAAATGGAGTGAAAAGTATGCATGTGTAATCGCAGTATTAGCACATGACCATTCAATAAGAACATTAAAAATACATACCGTTCAGCACTAAGCATGACTGTGGCTTTTTCAAAGGGTTCCAAAAGGTCACAGGCTGCTTTCACGTCGGCCCACTCCTGGGGCTCCAGCATCGGAGGCAGTGACTTGCAGTGACTTGCAGTCGCAGAGGCACTCAGCATGGCCATGGCAATGATGACAGATACTTTGGTCTCCAGAATACGGGACAACATGTAGTATGTGGAATTCCACCGAGTAGGACAGTCTTGCTTGAGACGTAGTTCTGTGTGTCCCAACATCTTCTGTGCTTCCTTCAGTTGATTTGCTGCAATGGAGCTTTTGTGCATGTACTCAGCAATGGCCTTGACCTTGAGCACTGTTGGTTTAATCACAGCAATGCTATTATTCACAATGAGGTTCAAAGTGTGAGCAAAGCAGGGCAAATAGCTCCACGGCGTCCAGTCCTCGATGGCTTTCTTGATGTTTGCAGCATTGTCGGAAACACAGGCAACAACTTTCTCCTTAATGTTCCACTCGTTTGCAATGCGCAACAGTTCATTTCCCAGGTTCTCAGCTGTGTGTCTCTCTGTCATCTCAAAACACTCCAACAGGTAGGAGACATTCTTAAATTTCTCATTGATGAAGTGACACGTAACTGCCATAAATGACATGGTTGTTCTGGAGGTCCAACAGTCTGTAGTTAGACACACTGCTTCAGCTTTGTCCACAAGGTCTTGAACTGTGGCTTTTCTCCTCCGGTACAGGTCAGGAATGATCTTCTTTGACATCGTTTTCCGGCTGGGCAGGGTGTAGCCGGGATTCAAATACTTTGTATAATGACGAAATGCCTTGTCTTCACAAAGCGTAAATGGTCTGAAACCAGATGCAATGACTTCTGCCATAAAATCGTCACCCTTTCTCTGCGCCACTTCATCGAAAGGCCTTGCCACAAAGTTTGTGAGATTTGTTTGAGAGGCTTTCGGGAGTTTCGGCTTCTTAACTGTACCGACTGCAGCCAGTGTAGCAGCAGCTGCAGCAGGCCTGGCAGTGGCACCATCAACCTCCATGCTGACTGGAGGCGAAGAGGCACTCTCACTGGATCTTTCCTCAGTTTCCTGGATGTGTTCTTGCCTTCTTGCTTCCGCCAGTTTAAGGACACACAGATGCACCAGTTTTAGATGCCTGGTAAGGTTAGTTGTAGACCCATTCTTGAATGAAAGGCTCTTCTTGCACAGAATGCATGTTACATGGCCTGGTGCTGCTCCTTCCTTGAAGTGAACCCAGACAGAACTCCTCTTTCTGTTCGATAGACTCATGTTGGAATAGCAAAATCAAGTTCCTTCTTGCAACAGTAACACACAGTAAGTGAAGTGGTGGACACTGGGCTCAGTATTTATTGAGTTTACTGTAAAGGGTCCAAACGATCGGCAATTCATTACCACATGCATTGTGCATGTACTGAATAGTGCACTGATCACTGATGCCAGGGCCATTTGGAATGGAATGTCTGGGTCTGGGACATTTGGAATGTAATGTCTGTCAATAGGCTGTGTTTTTGTGGCAAATAAATTAGTTTTGATTTAGAATCATGAAAAACCCCTAGTTTGACTGTAACCTGTAAAACAGATGTTAAACTAAAACCAAAACACAATCAAACATAATAATTTAAAGTTACAAAGTGTATTTACTGTACTCCTGCTTAAGTTATTGCCAAACACTGTACTGTCATGCCGATTGATTGATTTGATTGAAGTATTTATTAACAGTTTGCAGAATTACAGTACATTCCAAGCACAACTTAATACAAAAAAAACTGTACAACTGTGAATGGACGACCAATAAAGCATTATACTTGTTTACAAGAGCGTCCAACTTGTTCAATACTTTCAGACGCTATAGATAGAAATAAAAAACTAAACCATTAACTAAAAACATACAATAAATATCCATTTTTAAAGATACAAAATGAGAACTTGTAGGCTAATAGGCAAAAACCCATACACAAATGCAATACACATTAAGGCAACAGCTGTAATTGAGATTTGAGTTTCTTTTTAAAAATCGATTTACTAAAAGTGTAGCGATAACTAGGTAGGTTGTGTACAGTGTTCAGTGTGTGTGTGTCCCCTACCCACCCCCACCTCCAATGTACAGCCCCCACCCACCCACCCAACCCCACCCCACCCACCCACCCAACCTCCTCCAATGTACAGTTTCTACGTCAAATGTATATACACTCTTTTTCTGGACACTTTTGTATCACAAACAGTACTGTATTAGCAAATCTGATATGTCATAAATGTATAGATGTAGCAGTACTGTCTATCTCTATGTCATGTATGTCATATATGTTATGATGAATTGAAAATGGGGGACCCTGATGTAAACAAGACGAAAGTCTTTCTCTGGTCTGCATCCCCTTAACAATTGTATGTATTGAGCTGTACTGTACTGTACCCATTCTGCAATCTGTTAATAAACTTTTCAATCAATAAATCAAACCAGAGAAATACTTTCGTCTTGTTTACATCAGGGTCCCCCATTTTCAATTCATCATAACAATGAACACTAAGGTCCATGTGGGCTTATTATGGGCTAGACGGTAAACACATGAGTTCGACGATATCCGTTGAGTTCAGGACTTCATTAAGCATACCATTTGATGGAGAAGCAAGGTGGAATACTTGTATCACGGTGATGCTCCCAGTTAGCATACCAAGTGATCAATTGCATATTTGCATCTCGTTACGTTAGTCATAGCTTACTGTTGTTTGACAAAAGACACTCATTAGCGCCACTCGACTCCTATACAAGCAAATAAGTAGTATGCTATTCATTCAGTTGTCTGTGTCAATGTCTGTCAATAAGTAGTACTACTATTCATTCAGTTCCTCATAGAAACGTGTCAGACTCAGACACTCAGTTGAGCCCCCGATCGACGATATCCGTTGAGTTCAGGACTTCATTAAGCATACCATTTGATGGAGAAGCAAGGTGGAATGCTTGTATCAAGGTGATGCTCCCAGTTAGCATACCAAGTGATCAATTGCATATTTGCATCTCGTTACGTTAGTCATAGCCTATTCTTCATAGGCTACTGTTGTTTGACAAAAGACACTCATTAGCGCCACTCGACTCCTATTAATTAAAATATGTTGTAAATTTAAAATACAGTTTATGTGCAATAAAATCAATGTAACAAGCAGAGTTCCTTACAGCAAAATATGCACACCTCACATCCACAGTCGAGCTATGCATATAAGACGCCTCCCACAGTAACTATGCACATTACCCAAAAAGTTATTTATCTAATATTTATATATATATATACATTACACTTGTGTATGGGGAAGTTGGTACTTTAATTATTCTTTTGTGTGATTACTGCACAGTGGGCAACGTGTTTTTAATGTGATATTCATTGTGAATGGATTTACAGTGACATTCAAGACATTGGTTCATCAATCTGTCTTCACTACTACGCACCCAAGACTGTAGCACTAAAGTTCAACACTGTTTGACGAACAATCTCATTCTTAGCTGCCAGAGTTGTACCCTTCCTGCTGACTTGTTGTACAGAACTTGTAAGTCGTTTTACATTTACATTTGACATTTGACATTTAGTCATTTAGCTGACACTTATCCAAAGCAACTTACACATTTTGAACAACAAGTCACCAGGAGGGGTACATCTCTCGCAGCTAAGGGCCAGTGGCGTTGTTCGTCAAATAGTGTTGTGAGTGTTACACTCTGAGTGGATAGTTGTTTCAAGATATTGATTGAAGATATTGATTTAAAGAGATGTGTTTTTAGTCAACGGGGAAAAATTGGACGGGTTTCAGCTGTCCCCACTGTGGTGGGAAGTTTGTTCCACCATTGTAGACCAAGGACAGAGAATAGCCTGCTTCTCTTTGATGACCCCCCAGGAGCCCGAATAGGAGTAGGTCTCAGGCAGCGAGAAGATGCAGAGTGTAGGGGTCTTGAGGATGTGTAGTTACGAGACAATTGACCGGAGGTAGGCGTGTCCCTCCCTTCTAGCGCACCGTTCCAGGGACACTGTGCTCTTGCCCCGTGAAATAGACGCCATCAAACCTTTCGCCGGACGCAGCTCCTTGTTCTTATCCCACGTTAATTGGAGGGTTCTGTAACACAGAGACAATTATTAGTATAGCCTACCTCCAGTTTTTCTCAATTGCTTAAAAGAACACGCCAACATTTTGGGAAATTAGCTTATCGTCTTCTCCAGAGAGAGACACGAAGATAGATACCAGTTAACCAGCCATGTCCGCTTCCATTCATTGTGCTAAGCTAGGCTAACGTGCTGCAGCCAGATAGCTTTCTGCTGAACGCACAGAGAGGAAACTGGTATATATCTTCTTGTCTCTCTCTGGAGAAGACGGTAAGCTAATTTCCCAACATGTTGGCGTGTTCCTTTAACTATGGGGGGGGGGGGGTCTTTAGTGGGAGATAGAAGGCGTATGTTTACAGAGCTTTTCCAGACTGGTTCGTTCTTCCTCTGAATGCAGCATCGACTCCTATGGCTTCAAACGCGTGACTGAAATAAGAAACAACATTTAATTTAAATTTTTTAACTCAATAAAAGGTTCGGTTTCTCTCATATCGCGGGTGTAAAGTCCAAGTGTAAAGTGGCCAAATGGCCTTTCTATCAGGGTAGATCACCTGATACTGTCTGTGATACTGTGAATAATGCATATTTCAGTAGATAGTAAATTATAACACTACCTTATGCATACTGCACCTTATATGACACTGTGAATACTGTGAATATATTTTTCAGTTAGTTAGATAGTAAATTATATTGACCTATTTGTTTACACTGCTTGTGTTGTTTTTACTACCTGTACCCCACCCCCCCTTCCCCCATGCTGCTATGATGCCTGAATTTCCCCAAGGGGATCAATAAAGGAATATCTTATCTTATCTTATTAGCTGGAGTATAGTCAAGGCATCCCACACCAAACACACATGTCTTTACATATGAATCGCCCATCAAGTGCTGAAGTGCTGCCATTACTTTGTATGCATTGAATTAACATTCCCGCCATTTGGGCTGCGGTTCTAAAGACAGGAATGTCCTGAGCGTGTTGGGATTCCTCAAGGCTCAACCAAGACCAAGTGAATCCTACATTATTCCAGAGTGAGTGACTTGTAATAGGTAGTAAGTGGAGAGCCAGATGTGTATCATATTTGTATGATAATCTGCCCCCTATACGCCTAGTATGCTCTAGTCTATTGGTTAGACTATATCTATATTTGTACATATCCATTACATACTCTTACTAGTTGCGCTGCTGGCCAGTATGACTTACCATAGTGTCTTTATACCTGTATAACTGTACATATTAATACAACAACTCTACTACAACATCTGATTTATTTTATTTTATTCTACCTTAATTGTCTGTCTGTTAATGTTAAAATGCCTTGTAAGTGCAAACTACTTGGCAATAAAGACCTTTCTGATTCTGATAGCACTACACTCAGTAGTACTGATTTATATATGTTATACCTGCAGTTTAATCACCTACATTGTATATTGCGGTTGCACTTTACTGTTACATTTGCACTCTGGTTGGATGCCAAACTTCTTTTGTTGTCCTGTACTTGTGCTGAATGAATGAATGAATGAATGAATGAATGAATGAATGAATGAATGAATGAATGAATGAATGAATGAATGAATGAATGAATGAATGAATGAATGAATGAATGAATGAATGAATGAACGAATGAAAACTTTATTTAACAGATTGCAGAATGGGTACAATACAGTACGGCTAAATACACACAATTGTTAAGGGGATGCAGACCAGAGAAAGACGTTTGTCTTGTTTACATCAGGGTCCCCCATTTTCAATTCATATTGACATTTATGACATACACAACATACATGACATTTATGGCATAGGGACATACAGTATGATGACAATACATTTGAATCTAATCTAAAACTAACTGGGAACCATTTTTATTTACTTTCATCATCATATCTGTTCTAATGTTACGTCTTGCAAGTGTGTATAAACTATTTTCTGCCCAGACCTCCTGGTCACTTTATGGCCAGACGCTAGTGTGTAAACATGATGTATCTGTCTGTAAACTGTCCTTTCATTGTGACCACAGTGAAATAAACTTTTCTATTATTAATAATGACTCATCGTCGTTATTATAAAACGGCTCATCGTTTTGTCCTTTAATATTTCCCATTACACTAATGATAATTATCCTAAAGAAAACAACTATTTTAAGCCTCTGGTATGATAATTCTCCACCTGGCAACACTGAGTGGAGCTCCTGGGCTACATTAGGCCCAGATTTGAACCAAATAGCTCCAGTTTAAAGGATTTTTATTTTCTGCTATTTACATTTTTTTCTGCCTGGGATTTAGTTCAGTTCAGTTCAGTTCAGAGTTTTTATTTAGTCAGATAGTAACTTATCTGACCAATGTGGGCCCTAAAAACCTTAATGTCCTGCCTGATTTGCACCATATTTTAAATCTTAGTTTACCTTGAAGGTTTACCGGGCCTGTCAATAGCACAGTGTCACTTCTTGTTACAGTGTGTCTAAGCACTGACCACCATGTTAAATGCTTGGCAAATAAACCAACTCTCATATTGATTCAGATGTGTAATACTTGCAGGGGCCTAGCAGTAATCAGGTTTAAAATACTCAACCTGCTAATTAACAAAAAAAATAGTTTTTAGCCTACTTTGACTGTATCATTTATGTGTGTAAAGAGAGTATAATATTGCATATGACTGATGAATATCTAATGTGGTCAGATTATGTTCTTGTGTCTCTAGATGTCTGTACTACTCTGTGTGGCACAAATACAATTATTACATTTTGAAAAAAAGAATTGTCTCGTTCATATTGAAATGCACAAATAATAATAATAAAGAGAATGTGGCATTTATGGTAGAACGGTCAATAGAATGTGAGGACACATGTGGGAGGAAGACAAGGCACCACAAGGAGTGGATGACAGGAGAAACACTACAGAAAATTCAGACTCGCAAACAAGCCAAAGACACTCTCAACAATAGTCGCACAAGAGCTGCAAAAGTAAAAGCACAACAAGACTACACCACGGCAGACAAGCGGGTAAAAAGGAGCATCAAGAACGACAAAAAACAATTCATCAACAACCTGGCAACTCAAGCAGAAGAAGCAGCAGCTCAACACAACATGAAGGAACTCTACGACATCACAAGGAAACTGGCTAATAAACGCAAAACTCCGGACAGACCAATATTAGACAAAGAAGGAAAAACACTCACAAAGCAAGAGGCTCAGCTGAAGAGATGGGCAGAACATTTCAGAGACATACTGAACAGACCCAAACCGACAGCGCTAGCCAACATCCATCCAGCGGTACACTCCCTACCGGTCAACACCAACAAGCCCAATAAACAAGAAATAAAAAAGGCCATTCAAAAACTGAAAAATCAATAAAGCACCAGGACCTGACGGAATACCCCCAGAGGCCATAAAAGCAGACCCAGAAATGGCAACAACACTACTCCACAAACTCTTTGGACAGATCTGGGATGAAGAAAAGGTGCCAAGCGACTGGGCAGAGGGATACCTGGTGAAGCTCCCCAAAAAAGGCAACCTGAAGGACTGTAACAACTACAGGGGCATCATGCTCACATCTGTGCCAGGGAAGATTTTGAGCAGGATCATCCTGGAAAGACTGTCCAAAGAAGTGGACAAAGAATTCCGAGAAGAACAAGCAGGTTTCCGACAGGACAGATCATGTACAGATCACATTGCCAGTGCCACCCTCCGCATTATCATAGAACAGACCCTGGAATGGAACACATCTCTCCACCTCACATTCATCGACTTCCACAAAGCATTCGACAGTCTAGACAGAGACACTATATGGAAACTCATGGCACATTACGGTATCCCAACGAAGTTCATAACCATCATCCAACACCTGTACCTACAATCATCCTGCAGAGTAATACACAACGGCCAGCTCACAGACAGCTTTACAGTAGAGACAGGAGTCAGACAGGGCTGCCTACTGTCCCCTTTCGTCTTTCTTCTGGCAGTCGACTGGATCATGAAACAAACCACAGCCGAACAAAATCTGGGCATTCAGTGGACAATGTGGTCTCAATTAGAGGATTTAGACTTTGCCGACGACATAGTCCTCCTCTCACACACACAAACACAAATGCAGACCAAACTCACAAAACTTGCCACAATTGCAGCTACCACAGGACTACACATCAATAAAGCAAAAACAAAGGAGATGAAGATGAACCACAATTTAGAAGAGGCCGTACAACTGGACGGAGAAGCACTGGACAAGGTGGACACCTTCACATACCTGGGAAGCATCGTGGGGAAGGACGGAGGTAGCGACAAAGACATCAAAGCAAGAATAGGGAAGGCAAGAACAGCATTTTTAATACTGAAGCAAACATGGAATTCAAACCACATCTCCACAAAGACCAAACTCCGCATCTTCAACACCAATGTCAAATCAGTTCTATTATACGGAGCAGAAACATGGAGAACAACAAAAGCAACCTCAAACAAACTGCAAACCTTCATAAACAGATGTTTACGACAGATCCTGGGAATCTACTGGCCAAACACCATCACAAACGAACAGCTCTGGCAAACCACTCAACAAGAACCACTTGAAACCCTAATCAAACGCAGGAAATGGGGCTGGATTGGACACACTCTGAGAAAACCATCCTCCAACACAACCAGGCAGGCCTTAACCTGGAACCCACAGGGGAAGAGAAAGCCAGGAAGACCCAGAAACAGCTGGAGAAGGTCTGTCGAGGCGGATCTCAAGGAAGAAAGAACATCATGGAAGGAAGCAGAGAAAATCGCCCAACACCGAACCAGCTGGAGAGATTTCATGAATGACCTATGCTCCCCAAAGAGCAAAAGGGTTTAAGTCAAGGTCAATAGAATAAATTGGTCAATAGAATTACCTAAAATCTATAAAAGTGAGTGTGCCGGGAGGAGGGGGGGAAGTGGCTGTGCAGGGAGGAGGGGGGGGGGGGGGGGCAGTGAGTGTGCAGGGAAGAGGGGGGCAATTGAGTACCTCAGACAAAGAACCATTTAACTGTTTTATGATTTCAGAGGAACATGGTTTTCAACCTGTATTATTTAAAGATTATCCTAAAGAAAACAACTATTTTAAGCCTCTGGTATTGCCGATTCCTCCTGAGCAACGTCAGAAGGATCCGCCCCTTCCTGACAAAAGAAGCCACCCAACTCCTCGTCCAATCAACAGTCATCTCCCGCCTCGACTACTGCAACGCACTGCTCGCTGGCCTCCCGGCCACTGCCACCAAGCCTCTTCAACTCATTCAGAACGCAGCGGCCCGCCTGATCTCAAACCTACCGAAGTCGGCCCATGTCACCCCACTTCTTAGGGACCTGCACTGGCTCCCCATTGCTGCACGAATCCGCTTCAAGGCCCTCGACCTAGCATACCGTGCGGCAAAGGGAACCGCTCCCGCCTACCTCCGGTCAATGGTCTCTAACTACACACCCTCAAGACCCCTACGCTCTGCATCTTCTGGCCGCCTCAGACCTACTCCTATCCAAGCTCTGGGAGGGTCATCAAAGAGAAGTCGCCTATTCTCAGTCCTTGCCCCACAATGGTGGAATGAACTACCCACCCCAGTTAGGACAGCCGAAACACGGGCGGCTACGTGGCGTAGTGGGCAAGGCGCTCGCCACGAATGACGGAGACGCTGGGCTTGCCTGTTCGAGCCCAGCGCTCCACATTGTTTTCAGTTTAGCTGGTCGTCCGTACTAATACACATTGGCCATATTAGGGGGTGGGAAACTGATGGGTGGGGCGTTGTGGACAGCGACTCCTACAGGTCGGTTGGTGCGCCTGCGCAGTAGAATCAGGAAGTGTCGGAGGCAGCGTGAGCCTCCCACACGTTACTCCTTGCCACTGAGAGATCGAGCTGCGCAGGTGAAAAGATGCAACTGCTGTTACCTCAAGTACCGGAGGGGACTTGTGCTATGTATGACTTAGTCCACATTGCAGCCGGCTTGTGGGAGGCAAGAAACAGCGTTTGTGACAGGGGAGGGTTGAATTGGATGATACGAAATTAGGATGGGAGAAAAATATAGAAAAATGGGAGAAAAAGTGGATAAAAAAAAAAGGACAGCCGAAACACGTCCAATCTTTCGCCGTCGACTAAAGACGCACTTCTTCAACCATTATCTTTAAAAAATTTAAAATCTAAAACCCTAACTAACCGTACTGTCATGCACTTGTCCTAATAAACTAACCTACACTGTAGCACTCAACACTTTGATGAACATTGTTGCTCAGCTGATAGAGTTGTGCCCTAGAGTTGTGGGGGACCCTGATGGAAACAAGACAAACGTCTTTCTCAGGTCTGCATCCCCTTAACAATTGTATGTATTGAGCCGTACTGTATTGTACCCATTCTGCAATCTGTTAAATAAAGTTTTCATTCATTCATTCATTCCTGATGGCTTGTCGTACAGAACATGTAAGTCGCTTTGGATAAAAGCGTCAGCTAAATGACTAAATGTAAATGTAAATGTAAAGATGGTAAGTTATGGTGTTGTGTTCAGTCATAGTTAAAGACCCTATAGTTGAGTACTTTATTAAAGATGGTAAATTCGAGTGTTGTGTTCACTCATGGTTAAAGACAGTAGAGGTTGAGTACTTTATTATCTCTCTGAATTACTGTATTTAATTATGACTAAACACAACACCATAACTTACCATCTTTAGGGGTTCTCAAACTTTTTTATATTTTTGGCGACCCCATCGCATAATTTCAATGTGGAAATAAGAATATCAAAATAAAAGCACACATTGTTGAACTTGATCATGCATATTTATTAGAAAATGAAATTACAGCACTATGTTATCAATGAACAACAAAAGCAACGGAATTGTTTCTGTATACACATTTATAAAACAAGGCATATTTAGCCAAAATATGTTGCCAGAACATTAAAAAAATAAAGGAAAATGCGTTTGTAACGGAGGTCCGTGAGTAATATCCACAGTCACGATAAACGCGTGTGTTGAGAAGTGACTGTGGCAGTAAGCGGGCTGCGAGTTAAACTCACTTCCCCATAACAGGGTTAATAGACGCATAGGTACGGTACCCAGGAGTGAATTCACCTCTTAGTGCAGCGGTCTATGTCGTCGCCCCCGGAGCGGGAGACCCGGGTTCAACTCTCCCTCTGGGAATCAGCATTTAATACACAACGCAGAGGAGTCCGATACGATCTGTCACACTGGTGCCGCGTGACCCGGATGTCCTGAGGTGAGGTGAGTGTAACGGAGGTCCGCGAGTAATATTGCGAGTGTCCAGGTTACAATACTTGTCCTAAATTAATCAAATCAGCTTTATATGCTTGGCCTTGAAAGTCCCTCCCCTGGAAGTGCTTTAGGGGGCTTTCTCACTCACCCATTCGGGTCCGTTCCGTTCCGTTCCGAGATCTGATGCGAACCCCCCCCCCCCCTCTAGTTTGTGTACACACTCAGTCTTGGTGCGCTCTGGGTTTTGTTTACGGTTTGCGCTTTGAGCTTGTAAGCTTGCCGTAGGCGATGATGTCACGCTCGAAAATGTAAACAGGAAGAGTTTAACACACGGTGGAGACTGGATGCTGATATAAAATAAACAAATAACCAATAAATATGAAGTTATATTTGAACCTCTGTTGTCAAGCCTTGTCAATATAACCCACCCCCCTTTTCTCACGAATGGAACTGGTGTTGTGGAGTCCGCCTTTGAGCGTTTTGCAGGGTTAACGATAACGCTAAGCTAACGGCTAACGCTAGTTAGTTTAGGCTATTACTAGTAACATTGCTTGCATCTATATTGAATTATATTGAATGTCATTGATCTACCGGTCGACCACGGCCGACTGGTTGGGCACCACTGGTCTATAGAAATAAATGCATTCGAACAAGAAAGTATAGTAGACATAGCAATGGCTAACGCTAAGCTAACGGCTAACGCTAGTTAGCTTAGCCTTTTACTAGTAACATTGCTCGCATCTATTATATTGAATGTCATTGATCTACCGGTCGATCACGGCCGACTGGTTGGGCAGTTGGGCACCACTGGTCTATAGAAATAAATGCATTCGAACAAGAAAGTATAGTAGACATATAGCTATGGCAAAAAAAGTTACCAGGCTTAATGCGAGCCAGGGAAGTCTTTACCCCCTTCCGTGACTGCTATGTGCAAGCCAGGGGCTTTATATCTGATATATTTCGAAGATATATAGAAGATATAAATATTGTTTTAATGGGTATTGTCCAGTTGTTGCTGTGTGTTTTTATCTGCCCACAATTCAAGCAAGTAACGACGTTGTGTGTGTCACTGGCGCGCACCCAGAACCACCTATTTCAAGCGTCTCAGGTTCAGCAGGGGGTAGTACGAATCAGCGCCGCATCGCACCCAAAAGGGGTGTGTCCGTCTGAGTGAGAACACTCCCCCCCGTCCCCGGGGGCGCTGATTCGACCCCGATTGGTGAGTGAGAAAGGCCCCTTAGTTACAAGACAGCGCCGATCACTGAGTAGACATTGACTCACAAATGGGTAAAAGCGTCAGCTAAATGACTAAATGTAAATGTATACGTAAAAGACCAGACATGGCCTCCGTGATTATACATGCGCAGGATGTAGTGAGATGTGTATTGGAATACTGTGTGTCTGCCTCCGTTGATGAAGGGGCGAGACATGGCAAATACACACAGCTGCCAGGTGGAAAACTCGATCTGAGTTGGGCCTGTTGGTTTTTTCTCTTGATTTCTTTTTGAATTTTTTGTTGCCAATGCACTGTCAACTACCCACGACCCCACTTTGGGTCGCGACCCATAGTTTGAGAACCGCTGGAGTAGTGGTTGAGTACATTATTATCTATATAACCTTTTTCAGCCAAAGGCAGAAAATAGGGCAAACATTTTACTCACATTGTAAATTCCTAGTTATTTACATGTCAAATCAACCATATAGCAGAAAACGTTCTTTTTTATCATGGTGGTGATAGAATAGAATAGAATAGAATAGAATAGAATAGAATAGAATAGAATAGAATAGAAATACTTTTATTATCCCGTGGGAAATTAGACACTGCAAATCGCTCACATTTAAACATTTAGACAGGACAGGTCACAATTTAGAATGATAACACAAATCAAATCAAGTTGCCTAGGATAAGAGTAGAGTAAAATAAAATGAAATGAAATAAAATATACAGAAATAAATACAGTAAGAATATACTGAGCATACTGAGCATGGGGTAAACAATTTGGTCAATATAATTATAATTTAAATCTAACTAAATGAAATATGAAATATATATTCCAGTATTCACAGTGTCACAAGGTGCAGTATGCTTTAGGTAGTGTATTGTCCTCCTTGGGTTCCAATAAGACCTAGATCTATGTCTGGCAGCCGTCGCTGCCCTCTGTTGTGGAGCCTGGAGGCCGCTAGTCGCGTCCTCCTGCCACTAATGAGCTGCCGCTCTGTGCTCAGTGATGCAGTGAGGCACAGTGATGCATTATATAGTCTGATGGCTGTTGGAATGAAGGACTTCCTGTGCCGTTCAGTGCTGCATTTGGGTAGTGTGAGCCTAGCACTGAACATGCTCCTCCTGTCAGCCAAGTCTGTGTATAGTGGGTGGGTGGGGTTTTCCCTGATGGCCTGGAGCTTAGCGAGGCTCCTCCTCTCCGCCACCCTCGCTAGAGAGTCCAGCTCCACCCCAACCACGCTGCTGGCCTTCCTGACCAGCTTATCCAGCCTGGTTGTGTCCACTGCTCTCAGTCCGCTGCCCCAGCAGGGCACAGCATACAAGAAGGCGCCCGCCACCACCGACTCATAGAACATCCTCAACATCCTTGTACAGACATTGAAGGATCTCAGCCTTCTGAGGAAGTAGAGTCGGCTCTGGCCCTTCTTGTACAGTGCCTCTGCATGTTTTGACCCGTTCAGTTTGTTGTCGATGTGCACACCGAGGTATTTGTACACCTCCACCATGTCCACAACAACTCCCCTGATGGAAACGGGGGTCACAGGTGCACTCCTCCTCCTCCCCAGCTCCACAACCATTTCCTTGGTCTTCGCCACATTTAGCTGCAGGTGGTTTTTATCGCACCATGTGACAAAGTCCACTACCAGTTCCCGGTATTCCCTCTCGTCACCGTCCTTTATACATCCCACTATCGCAGAGTCAACTTCTGAAGGTGGCAGGACTCTGACCGATAGTGGAAGTCGTTGGTGTAGACAGTGAAGAGGAAGGGAGAGAGGACTGTCCCCTGCGGGGCCCCGGTGTTGCTGACCAGTCTGTCTGACACACAGCTCCGTAGGCGCACGTACTGTGGTCTTCCCGTCAGATAGTCCACAACCCAGGACACCAGGGGGGCCTCTACTTGCATCGCCTCCAACTTCTCACCCAGTAGCCCAGGCCTTATGGTATCAAAAGCACTGGAGAAGTCAAAGAACATGATTAGAGATTGGAGTTTTATAGAGGACCATGTTTTAAATACATGTTATTTGGTGCAAAACCAGAAATAATACTGTAAAATGAACAACTCCCTCCCAAATCCAAAAACTATAGTATAAGAACTCAAACTTGTGACGTCATCAAGTATAACGTCTGAAGCTGCTCCATAGACAGAAATAAGGTGGTGGTGAGAGCAGGCAACTGCACCTCCTCATCCATCACCCTCAACATAGGGCCCCCCCAGGGCTGTGTTCTGAGTCCCCTCCTCTACTCCCTGTACACACACGACTGTGTGGCTCAGCGGAGTAGCAATACAATCATCAAATTTGCTGACGACACAGTGGTGGTGGGCCTGATCTCTGCCAACGACGAGAGGGCCTACCTGGAAGAGGTCAAGGTCCTGGCGGGATGGTGCCAGGAAAACAGCCTCTCCCTGAACGTCAGCAAAACAAAGGAGATGATTGTGGACTTCAGGAGGTCGGGGGTCAAGGACTACAGCCCCCTCAGCATCGACGGGGCACCGGTTGAGAGAGTCAACAGCTTTAAGTACCTCGGAGCCTACATATCCGAGGACTTGACATGGACCACACACATTGACAGTGTTGTGAAGAAGGCACGACAACGCCTCTACTTCCTCAGGCGCCTAAGGAAGTTCCAAGTCAGTCAGAAGATCCTTAAGAACTTCTACTCATGTACAATAGAGAGCATCTTGACTGGCAACATCACCTCCTGGTTTGGGAATAGCACTGCACAAGACCGAAGCAGACTACAAAGAGTGACACGTTCAGCCGAACGCACAATTGGAGGGGGGCTCCCCACCCTCCAGAACATTTACAACAAGCGTTGCAAGGGCAAGGCTAAGAGAATCATTAAAGACTCCAGCCACCCGAACAACTGCCTCTTTGAACTGCTGCGGTCAGGCAAGCGATACCGGAGTCTCAAGGCGAGCACAGAAAGACTCAGAAGAAGCTTCTATCCCCAGGCCATCAGGCTGCTAAACGAACAATGAACACTACACAACAACAACCACCAAACGCACATAGCACACACATCCACACGCACACACTCACTTTAAACAAACACACTGTAGCACCCACTCCACACACTTTATAGCACACACCCACTTTAAACAAACACACTGTAGCACCCACTCCCCACACTTTATATTTATTGATGAAGGATTGCACTACAACTCGTACACCTTACTGTAAATTGTACCTAAATTGTACCTCATCCCATTTCTGCTTTGCACTATATAGTACTGTACATTAGTACACTGCATAGTATTGTATATTATATGGTAACTCAGAACATTGTACATATGTCTATACCGAACACTGTGACCTCATTTTCTTCTTCTAAATTACATGCTATATTATGTTATTTGATACTATCTTGTCTAGCACAGTCTCTGGAGCGTAACAGTAAGAAGCATTTTGTATGAAAGTATTCTGTACTTCTGTATGACAACTATTAAAGAAACTTGAAACTTGAAACTAGACAATGAATTGGGTTTGATTGATTGATTGAAAACTTTATTAACAGATTGCAGAATGGGTACAGTACAGTACAGCTCAATACATACAATTGTTAAGGGGATGCAGACCAGAGAAAGACTTTCGTCTTGTTTACATCAGGGTCCCCCATTTTCAATTCATCGTAACATATATGACATAATATGACATACAGATAGACAGTACTGCTACATCTATACATTTATGACATACCAGATTTGCAAATACAGTACTGTTTGTGATACGAAAAGAGTCCAGAGAAAAAGTATATACATTTGACGTAGAAACTGTACATTGGAGGAGGTTGGGTAGGTGGGGGGGGGGGGGGGGGTACTGTACATTGGAGGTGGTTGGGTGGGTGGGGGGGGGGGGGGGGGGTTGGGTAGGAGTGGGGGGGGGGTTGGGTAGGAGGGGTGGGTGGGGGACACTGTACAACTGTACAAGCAAAGCTGTACATTGGAATATTGACAAGACCTCCATATACTTGGTAATTTTTACTGTACATTGGAGGGGGTTGTGTTAGGACATTTACAGGGGCCAGTTTCGAATTGCAGTCTCCCGTAGGTGTTTTTTGAGAGCGTTTTTGAAAGTGGGTAGTGGGTATGTTGTGGTATATTTAAAATGAGCCAAGACAGTAAACTGTAGAAATTCAGATGAGTCAAATTGTATAAAAAAGAACAGAGTGTTTAATAACGCTTTATACTGTAAGACACAAGGTTTCTCTAGCTATGTCAGAGATTCCAAGGTACTTGAAAATGACTCTGGCTATGTGAAGTGAAACCCAGAGTCATAACCCTGAGCTAATTTTATACAGTAAGAGAATGAAGACATTTTGTTATGAGAGACAGACAAAACATTCTGTCTGTACGCTAGAGAATGTATGCCCAGTAAGCTGTACTAATTCTGTAATAGGATGACACATATAATATTTCTACCACATTTATGATAGTAAAGATGACACTGAGAGCACCCAGGGGAACGTTCTGATTATACAGGTATATTTGTTGTTTCACAACTGAGACCACTGCTTTAGAATAAAGCTCATTTTTGGGTATAAAAATCATTCTATTGGTCCACAAAGGCCACACTGTAAGCCATAGTGCTCAATTCTGATTTATTGCTCAGATCTGGTCTTTTTCGTTTGGCTGTTCACATTATTTTGTTATATGTGGCCAATATCAGATTCCAGTGTGAACTGGTCACGCTCCTGAACTGCACCGCATTCAGGGCTCCCTGGAAGAAGAGATCTTGTATCTCAATGGGACATTCCTGGATAAATAAAGGATAAATAAATAAAATAAAATAAATGGAAATGTGAAAATTAACAAAAACAGATTTGACAAATATTAATCTAGAGTGACATGAGGGTTGCATGAAAGTGCCATGACTGTTCTGACTGAGGTTGCATTGCAAAATATCAGACTGTATCTGAAAGTGGCTCAAATCAGAATTGAAAAGCTCAGATTCAATGTGATGTGTGCTGTTCACACTGTCATGAAAGAATCAGATCTGAGTCACATCTGAGTTGGGCCTCTTTTTGCTCGCAGTGTGAACATAGCCAAAATCAGTCTCCCATTCATTGTCAATGGAGAAGCTCCAGGCTTGGTGAGTGATCACAGGTTTTATTCTCACTGGTCATTATAATGCAAGTATATTCTGTCAGGAATCACTCACGTCATTAGATTAACCATTTATTATAATGCAGAATACTTTTCAGTGCTGGCATGAGTCTATCTCAATTCAAACAAGATAAGATGTTCCTTTATTGATCCCCTTGGGGAAATTCAGGCATCATAGCAGCATGGGGGAGGGGAGGTACAGGTAGTAGAAGACATACAGGTACGTACAGGTCACAGAATTATAATACAGTGGATAAGTAAAAAATATAATAGTAAATATCTATAATTGATGATTATCTCTCTTTTAACATTCAGCAACAGGTGAAAATGTTTTTTTTGTTGTTTTTTTCTTAAGTTGAAAGCAAGATTGTTTTTGAAGCCTTGCTTTACCTTGAAGGCCAAAAGGAGAATAGTTGCTGCCACTTGTATGTCCGTGCTGAACGATGGTGATGTTGTATACATGCATGGATCATCACAATGCCTACGGGTGCTGGATACTGTCTGGAGCACTGGAAGTTTATTACACATGTTAAAGCCCTTACTCACCATTGCTCTTTGTATGCTCAGGCTGGATGGTCTGCCTTGTTCACCCATAGACTTGGTCATATTTTTATTTATAAGGCTATTTCATGTGTTTACATGTATTCATAAGGCATTCTTGGTTTGCTTCTATCCTATCTATAGATCTACATCCTTCAGGAAATGATGTGAAGTTATTGACTTCACTCCCAGAACGTATTCCTACTTGTGTACACTGTTTACTTTTCTCATATTTTTATATTCAGAGTTAATTATATTGTTTACACTGTTGACTTTTCTCATATTTTTATATCCAATGTTAATTATTGTTTACACTGTTGACTTTTCTCATTTGTGTATATTCAGAGTTAATTATATTGTTTACACTGTTTATCTTTTTCTCATATTTTTATATTCAGATTTGATTGTATTGCCTATATTCATGTCTTTCTACTATTACCCTGCCCATACCTGTACCTCCCCTCCCCCACGCTGTTATGACACCTGAATTTCCCCAAGGGGATCAATAATGGAATATTCTATCTGAAAGCCTGCATTGAATAGGGAGGGTGTTTATAAGTGTGCTGCTGCCTCTGCCTGGAATCAGTTGCAATCAATCTTCGTCAAAGATGTTGATGAATATATAAAAAAATTATATTTTGTGATTCTGTCATTTATATATTGTTTTTATGTCTGCAACCCTGTTAATCGTGCTGCCGCCTGTCTTCGCTAAGACGCTCTTGTAAAATAGTTTTTCTTGATCTCAATGAGATAAAGGAGATGAGGAAATGTTAAATAAAATTTACAAAATAAAAAAGAATTGGAGATATGGTTCTACTCTTAAGGCACATTTATCAAATGTCAACGTGTTGCCAAAGGTGTTGCTGGTACCTGCACAGGTCAACGAGCCTACCAGCAACGAGGAGATGCAGCGCAGCAAGCCCTGTGATTGGCCCACGTGCTTTGAGAGCATTTCCTCTTTTGCGCTTCCCGCTTCCTTTTGCGTGGACGATGGATTAGCAAAAAGGTTGCGTATAAAGGCTGGAAACCCCACAACCACCGCGGCTAAAGAACAGACGTGGAAACGAATTCAGCCTTTAGGGGCACTCCCTGCTGCAAGAGAGGTTAAAGAATAACAGCATACCGTACACAGCCCATAACAGCATGGTAAATGGTAAATGGCTGCTTTTTTATATAGTGATTTTATCCAAAGCGCTTTACAATTTGTTACTCACATTTGTACCCATTCACTCACACATTCACACACACTGCACCATGCAAGGTGCCAACCTGCTCATCAGGAGCAATTAGGGGTTAAGTGTCTTGCTCAAGGACACATCGACACCCTGCCCGGGAGAAGCGGGAATCGAACCGGGGACCTCTGGATTGCCAGACCTCCTGTCGCATAAATTCAGAGGCAGGGAAATATGTTTTATTATGAAAATTTCAATAAAAATCTGATTAAAGCTGCTGGTGCCTCTAGGAGTCTGTGCAAACCCTTTGTTTCCATTTACATTTAGTCATTTTTGCTGACGCTTTTATTCAAAGCAACTTACAAATTCAGCAGGAAGGGGTACATCTCTGGCTGAGGGTCAGTGGCGTTGTTCATTAAATAGTATCGAATTCGAGTGCATAGTAGTATAGACATATTAGCATGATATAGGTAGTAGTCCAAGTATAGTAGCATAGTAGTAAGGTACATAATAGTAAAAAGACACTAAGAAGGGTCATTTTTGTTGTTGTTTGCTTCCAGCATGGGCTTGAAAAGTGACGCAGAGCTTGCTCTATTTATGAAAGTTGCCTACTGCAGCTTTAACAAAATTGGCATTGGACAGCTGTGAGAAAGGTTTGTTTATTTATTTTATTTTATTATTATTATATTTTTCCCCCCTTCTTTTTCCGTTTTTCTCCCCTCCCAATGTTAGTCGTTATGCTAATTCCCAATCCCCTTCCTGGCCGTTGCGCACTCTACCCCCTACCGTCGGTCTGGGAGGGCGGAGACTATCACATGCTTCCTCCGACACATGTGTAGCCAGCCCACCGCTTCTTTTCACCTGGCAGCGCGGACTCTCACCGGGAGAGTGTAACATGTGGAAGGTCACACTACCTCTCCTAGATCCTTCCCTTGCTGTGCAGGCGCCCCGACCGAACTGTAGGAGTCGCTGTTTACAACGACCAGGACCCACCCTCGCCGGGTTTCCCACCCGCTAACACTGCCAATTGTGTTAGTGTGGACGGTCGGCCAAGCCGGAGGCACCACAGCTGGATTCGATCCCACTGGCTCTGTGGTGGTAGGCAGACGCTTAGTCCGCTGCGCTACCCGGCCGCCCAGAAAGGTTTGTTTCTGATGTGTGTATCTGTGTGGCTTTCACCTGCAGCTGAGGGCCCACTCAGCGACAATTGAACCAGCACCTTGAAGAAAAACAATCATTGAAATGGCTTGAGAACAATAAGATGAGGCTGACGAGGCTGTTGAGTCCAGGAAGGGATTATGAATCAAAAGGCCCCTGAGCACAAACAGTCTTAGGGCCCCACATCCTATTCTCCACTCCTCAGTGGTTCAGGAGGTAGAGCAGTCGTCTGGTAATCCAGAGCTTCCCGGTTCGATTCCAGCTCCTCCCGGGCAGCGTGTCGAAGTGTCCTTGAGCAAGACATCTAACCCCTAAGTGCTCCCAATTAGCAGGTTGGTACCTTGCATGGTTGCCTCTGCCATCGGTGTGTGAATGGGTAAAATGTGAGGAACAAATTGTAAAGCCCTTTGGATAAAAGCGCTATATAAATGCACCATTTACAATACTACCTCTATGCTAATAATATTGTTTATACTACTATGAACTCAAGACTGTAGCACTCGAGTTCGACACTGTTTGACAAACCCTTCCTGCTGACTTGTTGTAAAGAACTTGTAAGTCGCTTTGGATAAAAGCTCCAGCTAAATGACTAATGTAAATGTGAATTGTGTGAATGAACACTCAGCAGCCTGAAATGGAACAGCAGGGAGCACTGTGTGAATGAATCCCCCATAGGGGATGTAACTACACTAGAGTAGTCGCATACAATACATGAACCAAAGCAGGTGGGGGTGGGTAAAAAAAACCTGCTTGGGGGGCACAGCAGCAGCAACACTTGGCGTGACATCAGCGAACAAAATGTGTGTAAATGGGGAGGTCTTTAAACAGGCCGCCAAATCAGTGTAGGTGGGACGATGGAGCATCAGGTAAGCTGCTCCTTGCCAATCACCCGTCTGCTCCAAGAGATTGTGCCAGTCAAGGGCATAGGTTTGGTATGGGTTTGGTTTCAACATTGGGTGGGGAGTCTTGTGCGGACATTTTGTGCATACCTTTATGCGCAAATTTATGGTGGAAATGTCTTTATTTATGTAAAGGAAAAGACAACATTCAGGTACCCGCTGACACAAATATGATAGAATATAATGCAGTAAGGCTCTCAGGCATTCCGTATTGCTTTCAAATATTTATTCTCTTGTATTATTATTATATATAGTTATAGGTAAGAAGGATATATAAATGTTTTGACCCCCTAATTTTTCACCTCTTTTGGGGGGGGTTGTCTTTCATATTAGCTATATTTTTTGAGGGGGACAAATTTACCTCTTCTCAATATTGAGGGGGACATATGCACCCTCCCCCCACACCCTGAACATATAATAATAATAATAATAATAATAATAATAATAATAATAATAATAATAATAATAATAATAATAATAATAATAATAATAATAATAATAATAATAATAATAATAATAATAATAATAATAATAATAATAATAATAATAATAATAATAATAATAATAATAATAATAATAATAATAATAATAATAATAATAATAATAATAATAATAATAATAATAATAATGCAGGACCTATTTAGGGGGTCTTTAATCGGCATGCAGCGAACTGGACATGCAATTGGAGCGGCACACACACACACACGCATTGTCTTTCCTCAGTCTCTGCGCCTAACCCATCCCGTCGTCCTTCCCCCCATGGGCAGCCGGGAGCAGATAGGGTGTCAACGTGCTGACCAATCCAAGTGCTCCTGTCAGTCTTTGTCAAGGACGCCACAGCGTTAGCAATCTGTTGTTGTGCATGTGCTTGCGAGCACAGCGAGAACATGCAAACTCCACACAGAAAGGCCTGGGAGATACCCCACCTGGGTACCTGGCATCATGGAAACCTGGTCCCCAAGCGGGAATCGAACCCTGGACCTTCTTGCTGTGAGGCGACAGTGTTAACCACTACACCACCGTGCCGCCTTATACATACACCTATGGCCTGGCATACAGTGCGAGCTCACCGCGCGGTGAGCAAAGCCTCCATTGATCCAGTGTAAGCCGTTGGAAATAATGTATTTCAAGGTTCAGTGGCGCCCTTTACCACGTCCTATTTGAAAGGGCCAACTTTGAACCTCCCTGCAGTTGACCTTTCAAACGTGTGGCCAATGGCTCTACAGTAGGTTGTAGTCACTGGTCAAAATGGAGACAAAGTGCGCTGGTTGCAAAATTTGTGTTAGTGTACATCAGCACCAGCTTTCCTTTGATAGTAGGAAGAGAGTTGTCAAAGTAGTTTTGTCATCAGTCCTGGACTATGGTGATGTAATTTATAGGCATGTTGCCACCTCAACCCTTAAATCCCTGGACTCTGTCTCTCACTCTGCCCTCAGATTCATCACTAATGACTAATGATAGATATACGACACTCATCACTGTGTCCTTTATGAGAAGGTCGGTTGGTCCTCTCTGGCGGAGAGGCGCAACAAACACTGGTATTTGTTTATTTTTAAGGCCATTATTGGTAAGCTTATACTACATCATTGATGGAATGGAATTTTGGAACCTATGGAAACCGTTCTAGTGACTAGCTGGTCCTTATGGTCCCCAGAGTTTGCTCTGAACAGGTTAAATCTGCATTTTATTATGATGCCCCTCTAGCTCATGGAAGGAACTCCATCAGTCCTGAAAGCTTGAGCAAAGCTTGTTGCAGAGTTTAAAACCTTGATCTCCAACCTTTTTTAATCAAGTTGTAAGTGTTTTAATTTATTTGCTATCCTTGCTCTTTGCCTCATCTTGTTTTACAAGATGTTATTACATGTTGCCAATGTACAGCAGGGATACACCAGACCTTTAATTGGTAATCTGCACAAGACCATACAACACGGTTTGCATTGTAAACAAGAAAGCTGTGCTCAGTAGAGCACAAATCTCAATCAGGCATGGCCTTGTGGTAGGCAGGCATGTTGGTGTGGGTGGTGTAGAGACAATGGTCTTGCATGTACACATACGCTTTATGTCTCTTCCACTGCTGTGACTCCAGAATGTGTCTGTCACTGCTGCTTTGATGCAGTCCCTGGCTCAATATTCCATAGTCTCTCTAGCCCGCCTGGCTCACTATTCCATAGTTTATCTAGCCCGCCTGGCTCAATATTCCATAGTTTATCTAGCCCGCCTGGCTCAATATTCCATAGTCTCTCTAGCCCGCCTGGCTCAATATTCCATAGTCTCTCTAGCCAGCCTGGCTCAATATTCCATAGTCTCTCTATGCTTGCACCTCATGGTACCAAAGCACCTCAAAGGCGCTAAAAACAAAATTACAAACATCTCAAAACAAACTGGTCAGACTACTGCTTGACCTGACTCCTAGAACCCACCTCACCCCTGCCCACTTTGACAACCTAGGATGGCTTAGAGTAGACGACAGAGTACAACAACTTGCAATGGGCCTGGTCTACAAGATACACTACACGACCAAGGTACCCATGTACATGTCAAAATACTTCCCAAAGGTCAGTGAATACCACGATCACAACACCAGAGGGAGCTCCACAAATCATGTTAAACCCAGATTCGGCTCAAATAAGGGACTAAACACGTTTCGCAATTATGCCACATCAATGTGGAACGCCCTACCCAAAGCTGTAAAGGAATGTGGATCACTACCCACTTTCAAAACCTCTCTCAAGGGACACCTACGGGAGACTGCAATTCAACACTGGCCCCTGTAAATATCCTAACCCAACCCCCTCCAATGTACAGTCATTTACCTAGTATGGTTTTGTCAATAGTCCAATGTACAATTTTGTTTGTTTGTACAGTGTCTCCTCCCCCCCCCCTCAATGTACAGTTTTACTTGTTTATACAGTGTGCCCCCCCCCCCCCCCCCACCCCAAACAACCTCCAATGTAAATTACCCAGTATGGTTGTCAATATCCCAATGTACCCAACCCCCCCCACCCAACCTCTTCCAATGTACAGTTTCTACGTCAAATGTATATACTCCCCTTTCTTGACTCCTTCTGTATCACAAACAGTACTGTATTTGCAAATCTGGTATGTCATAAATGTATAGATGTAGCAGTACTGACTATCTGTATGTCATGTATGTCATATATGTCCTGATGAATTGAAAATGGGGGACCCTGATGTAAACAAGACGAAAGTCTTTCTCTGGTCTGCATCCCCTTAACAATTGTGTGTATTGAGCTGTACTGTATTGTACCCATTCTGCAATCTGTTAATAAAGTTTTCAATCAATCAATCAAGGGCTCGAGACTAACGATGTCCCGTCGTCCCGGGGACGATCAAATATTGATTTGGGACGAACAGAAATCTTTTTTGGGACGCAACCGGGACGGGGAGGATTTTTTCTTTTTTTTCACAGGAAATGTAAATTAGCCGACTGTCAGTGCGCGCATATATTGCTGTCAAATGATGAATCTAAACGTTGCATGATTAGCCGAATCCAATGTCTCTCTCCGTCTCCCAAGGCAGCGATACGCTAATCCAACATCAAGCTCCTACCCACCACTCCTCAGCCAGTCGCGCTGCAACACCAAGGTTAGGGCTGGGCGATATGACTATTATATAAATATCGGGTACAGTTCATTAACAATACACTTTTTCAACGTATCGTGGATATCGTGATGTTTTGCCCAATAGGATTGTGTCGCGTCAATCTGGTCCACACGTTACTCGTTCATATCTCAGCCTGTGTTGAGATATGCCCATTCCGCGGTCTGTTAATAAAGTTTTCAATCAGACAGATGTATGGAAAGGCTTTTATTATAACATTCGTTGAGGTAAAATCATTATGGCTCATTTAGTCATCCTGTGGTGCACTAGTCTCCTACTAGTCGGTTGCGGGGAGCTAATGTAAGTAGCTTTGTTGATGTCAGCACACCGGACATTCAGGAAGTCAAAAACTAATGGCGCTTGCCGATTGGTGCTAAGAACAGCAGGGCGGGTGCAAGCGGTGTGACGTAATTGGCAGACTCGACTGTCAATCAAAATTATTCTGTTGTCCGTCAGAATGAATGAACACTTTATTAACATATTGCAGAATGGGTACAATACAGTACAGGAGGATGAAGACCAGAAAAAGACTTTCGGCTTTTTTACATAAGGGTCCTCCATTTTCAATTCATCAAAACATTTAGAGACATACAAATATACAGTAGTTTCATAAAAATGCTAAAATGCTATTGATTGATTGATTGATTGATTGATTGATTTAAAACTTTATTAACATATTGCAGAATGGGTACAGTACAGCTCAATACATACAATTGTTAAGGGGATGCAGACCAGAGAAAGACTTTTGTCTTGTTTACATCAGGGTCCCCCATTTTCAATTCATCATATTTCATATCTAAATCATATAATATCTCATTGCTAAATATATGCAATATATTATAATCTAATAATCCAATAATCTAAATCTAATATATAATATAAAAATGCTAAATGCATGGGTATTTTATTTTGTCTTTAATGTTAGCTTGCAAACTCAAATACTGTCTTGGTAAGCCTCATAATGAATCGTTTGGGGTAAAAAAGAAAAACATCGTGATGTGTATCGCCGAAAGGTCAGAAAATATCGTGATATCATATTTAGGCCATATCGCCCAGCCCTAACCAAGGTCCTACCCACCTCTCCGCAGCCAGTCGCGCTGCAGCAGCAGCAGCAGCATCACACCCCAAATGAATCTCGCTCCAAAAAATAAAAACGTGTTATCAGGTGAGGGAAATCTCTCTTACCTAGGCTTTCTCCACTGTACTCCACTTAGTTATCAAAGGTGGAATCTCTGGACGCAATGACATTATGTAGTTTAAAGCTAAACTACGTTTTTCTTTCTTGTTAGAAGAGGGATAACTTATTCAGTTAGATTTGATTTGATCTTTATTTATCTCTAACATTTTCAACCATAAACACACATTTGTAATAACAAAAAAAAACTAAAACGAAATAAAATACATTTAAATATATTTTCCTATGGAAAGAATAATCAACATGGCTCCAATTGGTTGACTATAACAGCACCGTGACCAAATATCCCTATACTAGCACCTTGTTAAACACCTTTTTTTTATATTTATTTTTAATCATAATTATTCTTGTGAAATCTTTCCACCATGGGAGCCTTTTGACTAAATCAATTTATTCTCCCCTTCTCTGAATGGTGTTTCTTATGGCAATAACAACTATAGACGACAAAACCAAAGTAAAGAAACTACATTTGATTTTTGGGACGGTTACATTCACTTTGGGACGGTTAAAATTGTATTTCGGGACGGTTCTGGGACGGTGGTGAAAAAAGTTAGTCTGGAGCCCAGTCTCTAGCCCGCCTGGCTCAATATTCCATATAGTCTCTCTAGCCCGCCTGGCTCAATATTCCATAGTCTCTCTAGCCCGCCTGGCTCAATATTCCATATAGTCTCTCTAGCCCGCCTGGCTCAATATTCCATAGTCTCTCTAGCCAGCCTGGCTCAATATTCCATAGTCTCTCTAGCCAGCCTGGCTCAATATTCCATAGTCTCTCTAGCCCGCCTGGCTCAATATTCCATATAGTCTCTCTAGCCCGCCTGGCTCAATATTCCATAGTCTCTCTAGCCCGCCTGGCTCAATATTCCATAGTCTCTCTAGCCAGGCTGGCTCAATATTCCATAGTCTAGCCAGCCTGGCTCAATATTCCATAGTCTATCTACACACACACCGCACAAACACACACACACACAATCACAGTTACATCCTCCCCTCTCTCTCCTTCTCTCTCTCTTTCTATCTCCCTTTCTCTCTCCCCCCCACCCACCCACACACACACACACACACACACACACACACACACACACACACACACACACACACACACACACACACACACACACACACACACACACACACACACACACACACACACACACACACACACACACACACACACACAGACACACACACACACACACAGTAATGCTGAATCCCATGGAGAAGGTTATTTATAATTACTTACACAGCGTGAGAGCAGCGCTGCTCCGCCACACAAAGACAACGTACAGAATGCAGAGACCACTGCAAACACAAGAGCAGTCAGTGCTGCATTGAAGGCAAGAAGTCACAGTGTTAACCTCTTAAGCCCAATCCGGTACATCACAAATAGATCAATACAGTCCGTATTAAGTGATGTTGTGTTTCTTTTTCAAATGTAGCCAAGAGTAAAGACCCACCCTAACCCTATCGAAACAGCAGTCAAAGTGTATATTTTCAGCACTACCTTTGTTTAGCAATGATTTTAAGTGTTATTAGTCAGATGATTTAGGAAACCCGATGATTTAGACGCAAGGAAATGACGCCGTCATGAAATCGTTGTAGTCCTAAGGAAGAGGAAACCCAGGGCTTTCAATGTATGTAAAAATTTCATAAAACTACACTATACGTCTCCTTCACATTGTCAACTCCGCCTCTCAAGCTAAAGTGTCGTCAGCTGTTCTCTCTGTTGACGCAGAGAAGGCCTTTGACCGTCTGGAGTGGACCTATCTTTGGGCTGTACTGAAACATATGGGACTAGGTCAAAATTTTATAAATATGGTAAAAATAATATTTTCTAATCCATCAGCCAGTGTCATAACCGGAGATATTAGTTCTCCTCCTTTCAAAATCACTCGTGGAAGTAGGCAAGGGGATCCGATCTCTGCAAGCTTGTTTATTTTATCCCTTGAACCTTTAGCCCAAGCTATACGGCAATCAGAAAACATTAAGCCAATCTCTGTAAATTCTACTGATCATCATATTTCGCTTTATGCGGATGACATCTTGTTATATATGGAGAATGTATCTCAGTCTCTCTCAAGCCTCCTGAAAATCTTTGAAAAATTCAGTTCAATTTCAAGTTATAAAATAAACTGGACCAAATCAGCACTAATGTACCTAAGAACCACTCCTAACTCTGTGCTTGACCATGAGATCCCGGTTGTAACACAATTTAAATATCTTGGTATTGATATATTTCCTTCAATTGAAAAAATTGTGTCCGTAAACTACAATAGAACCATTAGGTCAATCGTAAATGATCTCAATCGATGGTGTAATATACCTGTCTCCCTTTCCGGAAGAGTCTCTATTATCAAAATGAACATATTACCTCGAGTAAACTTCTGTAGTTCCATGATTCCTATTGCCCCACCTGTTGCTCATTGGGAAAATTTACATAGAGCAGTCTCAAAATGTATATGGCGAGGCAAGCGAGCTCGGGTTAAACTTACTACCTTACAAAATGAGCGGCAATCTGGTGGTTTAACTGTGCCAAATTTTAAGTTATATTTTCAAGCGTTATCATTTCGTCCTCTGTTGAGTTGGTTTAATTTAAATTCTGAGGCCCCCTGGCTTAATATTGAAAAACATATTGTGGCGCCGATTCGTTTACAAGACATTGTCTTTACAGATATTTCACTAAAGCAATGTAGATTACGTTATGGTCCGATAATAGCGCATGCCATATCTTTATGGTGCAAATATGAAAAGTTACTTAATTGGGATACTAAGTGGCATGAACAGACTCCCTTATTACATAACCCGTTTTTGCTTAGCGGAGGCCGCAGTTTTGTAGCTCAATCATGGTCCAACTGTGGCATTCATGTACTTGGCGATGTTATGGAGGACAATGGTCTAAGAACATTCTCAGATCTGAAAGAGTCATATAACTTACCTGGCACCTCCTTTTTTTTTTATTTACAGCTCCGCTCGGCTATGCGAGCCTATGGACCAAACCAACTACTCACCCGTTAATTACTTTCTCTAAAAAAACTGCAGGTCTCTCCAAAGGACAAGTCTCTATAATTTATAAAGATCTATCACAAAGATGTACTTCGTTAATACCTGTTATCCAATCGTGGAGCACAGAATTGGGATTAGAACACCATCACTCTATCAATTGGACCAGAGTTTGGGGAAATGTTACTATGGCATCACGAAACCCAAATCATCAGCAGATTAATTTCAATTTTGTCCATAAAACATATTTAACCCCCCAGAAAGCTTATAGAATGAGACGTGCTATGTCACCAAACTGTACACTTTGTTCTTTAAATACTACTGGTACTTTTACACATATGATGTGGGAATGCCCCACAGTTAAAAGTTTCTGGGAACAGATAACTAATTATCTATCTAAAGTATTACAAAAACATATTCCCTGTTGTCCCAAATTACTTCTCCTTAATGATGATGATTCTTTAGCTTTAAGTATTGTTCAGAGACGATTTTGGCTGGCAGGAAGTACTGCTGCAAAAAAAATGTTGGCGCTGCGATGGCAAGCTCCACACTCTCTGCCCTTTAATCACTGGAAACAGTTATTAGCTGATGTTGTAACAATGGAGCTTTCTACAGCTAGATTAAATGGGGCAAGATATCAAACGATAGATAGCTGGAACCATATTCTCTATCAAGTTAGGACCTTCAATATATAGCTAGCAGGACATAACTAATTATATCTGTATAATTCCTTTTAGTTTTTTTATTTTCTTGGTCTTTGTTGAAATTTTTGTTCAATTAATTTTCTTCTCAGGCCTATGACGGGGTGGGTTGGGGGGGGGTTACTATTATTATTATTATTATTATTATTATTATTATTATTATTATTATTATTATTATTATTATTATTATTATTATTATTATTATTATTATTATTATTATTATTATTATTATTATTATTATTATTATTATTATTATTATTATTATTATTATTATTATTATTTTATTTGTTTTTTGTCAACGGTGTTTGGTGCAGGGGTTAGGGGGTAGGAGTTATTTATTTTAAATGAGGCAAGGGGCAAGCCAATGCATGTAATTGGCAAATAATTTAAATGTATGTTTTTATGTGCATTATATGTGCATTGTATGTGCATTATATATCCTGCCTTTTCTTCCAAAAAATGAAATAAAAATATATTAAAAAAAAAAAAAAAACTGACTATAGTGTTGTGTCACGATACCAACATTTTAACTTTGATACCGGTACCAAGTATCACAATACTGATTATAAAGTAAAAATACATAAATATTGGCAATACAATTAGATCTGAATATAAAAATATGAGAAAAATAAACTGTGTAAACAAAGGTGCAGATGAGAGTCTGTATGCCCTATTGGTTATATTATACGTTACAATAAACATAGGCAATAAACATTATTTGAACCAATTTTTTTTATAAAAGCATTCTGCATGATACACATCTGCCCATTGTACAATAATAATCAATATATATATATCAATAAACATTATGCACCGATGTCTCCTCATGCTTGCTGTGTTGACAAATTTGACAACATTTTATTTAATTTCAAACCTTTATTTAAACTCAAAAGGCAACTGAGGTTTCCCTCATTTACAGTCACGTCGAGTGTACATGCAGAATTTAGCAAAAACAAAGCATATAAAATCACACAGCATATAACATTTTTCATATTAGCTATATTTTTTGAGGGGGACAAAATTGACCTCTTCTCAACATTGAGGGGGACATGTCCCCTGCAACCCCCCCCCCCCTAATTATACGCCTATGTGTTTGTCCAAAAGGTCCCCACTAGGACTCATGTCAGGGCAGCTTGACTAGAACAACAGAGCTTAGCTGGACTTTGGTTAAAACCACGCTATCATGGTTGCGGCAGAACAGGGGGATTAGAGCCCCAGCCCCCAGGTCAATGTGATGAGTGTCAAATTGAGTTGAAGAAAGCAGGAAGCCGGACCAGCACTCTCAGATTCAATATTTTTTAATGGCAGCCTGAAACATACGTGTTTCGGAACTATAGTTCCTTCGTCAGTGTTTGGCTAGTGTCAAATCAAATTTATTTGTAAGGCCCGACAACACACGTTAATGTCCCCATGGGCCTTAAACAAGTCAAGAAGAAACATCACAATAGGTCAAGAACAAAACAAGAACACCATAAGGTCCAACTAATTTAAAATAAATGCAAAATAAATTAATGCAACACTCCCAGACATACCCCACGCGAAGGTGAGGAGAGTGGCGCCGAGGAGAGTGGCAGCCTTTTCATAGCAGCTCCCACCCAGTTGGAATAATTGGCGATCAATATGCCTATATTCTATTGAGATTGAAGATGTTGAGGATCTGTATCTCCTCGTCATCTTCCTGATCGGTTGGGGAGCGATCGCAATTTGGATTTGGATTTGCTGCCTTTTTTTTTTTTTTTTATTTTTTTTATTATTGCAAAACAAAACTTATTAAAAGTCAGTACTCAACACACAATGTATAATGAAACTTTCAGTAAAGGTGGTTAAAATATATGCAAGTACAGAAACAGGATAAAACAAAAATAGTCAATAATAACATTTTAACCGTATACCGTGTATATCCAGCGAAGTTACAATTATATAAATGTTAGTATATAATATACCCCGAATACCTATTTTCTAAAACCCTACACACATATGCTCCAGCTCAAATCCCCCCCTCCCGGACCCCCTCTTGGATAGTACCTCTATTATCCCTCACTCCTAACCAGACATCACCATTATAGGCTAGCTTTTATTCTCTCCACCACTTCTAACCACATTAACATTTTGGATTCATTGAGCCCTAGAATTCTTGCTGTTGATATTTCTTGATATATCACATCAAGATATGTAAGAAACCACACTTTCCGGCACATTTTTTCCGGTTGAAACCAACGTGATGCAATCAGTTTTTTAGCTACTGTGATACCCGATAAAACCAATCTTTTTAGTTGTGGGTTCACTGCAAACTCAAAAACATCATTCAATAGCAATACCGCGGGGTGTACAGGTATATTCCAAAATACGAGTATTGATAATTGTTGGGACACATCTTCCCAGAATGCCTTAACTGGTGGGCAGTCCCAATACATGTGCATAAATGTTCCTTCGTCCCCATTTGTACATTGGGAGCATTTGGAGTTTTGTATAAGCCCCATTTTGCACAGCCTTATAGGAGTCAAGTATGTCCTGTGAATATAGTTCAGATTGATTTGTTGATGATCCGGGTTCCTTGATGTAAGTCGGACATTTGCCCAGGCTCCTTGCCAATCAAAGTCATTTTCCAGGTCTGGTATATCCCTCCTCCAGACATTGTCTAGTTGAAGGGTTTCGTACGAGGACGTTAGTAATTGTGAATAAAAACCTGATACAAAACCTCCCAATGTATTTCTGTCATAGAAAAATTTGTGGTATCTGTGGTGTTCAATTGGTATGTGTAATGGAACACCGTGAGATCTCATACAAAGTTTTAACTGTATGTAAAAAAGCCATGTGGACTCGGTGAGGTTAAACTTTATGCATATTTCGACATAACTACAGAGGCCCTTGTTATTAAAAATATCCCCTAATGAGTGTATGCCTCTTTCTTCCCATACAGGGAATCTTATAGGTCGTTTTCCCATTAAGAGAGCATTGTTATTGAATATGGGAGTGTGATTATGCCATACTTGATTGTTAGGAAATTTCCTTTGAGTTTCCCGCCATGTCCTGATTGCATGGGTTATTATTGGGCCAAATTCTCGCTCACAATGCTTGATTGAAAGTTTAGTGTATGCTATGTCTTTCAATCTCTGTGGGGCTACTATGTTTTCTTCTAATTCTCTCCAAGATACCAAAGCCTCGGGGTCAAACCATATCTTCTTCAATGGTCTTAATGTGAAGGCATTAAAATATTGTAAAAAATCTGGGACTGCCATGCCACCGTCTGCTTTACTTCTCTGTGCGGTGGATCTTTTTATGCGAGGTGGTTTGTTATTCCAAATAAATTTGTATGTGGAGGTTTGTAATCTTTTCCAGTAGCCCTCTGGAGGAGGTAACGGAAGCATTGAGCTGAAGAAATTGATTCTTGGTAATACATCCATCTTAACTATTGATACCCTTGCCTGTACTGAGTTTTTAAGTTTTGCCCACCTGTCTAGGTCGTCCTTGATTTTGTTCTGTATTTTTGTGTAATTGTGCTTCACCGTTTGTCTTATGGTGGGGAATATTTCCACTCCCAAGCATCTGAAATGTTTTACCATCGGTATCGCACCTGGGAGGGTTATATCTTTTTTTGCAGGGGTGTTAAGTGGAAGGAAAGCCGACTTCGGCCAATTTATCTTAAATCCCGATAGATCACCAAAGTTTTCAATCAACTTGAGCAGATGAGGCAATGTGGTGTTGGGGTTTTGCATGAACAATATTACGTCGTCCGCATATAAACTAATTTTTTGTTGTGTGCCCTTGATTACGATTGGTTCTATGGATTGGGATTGTCTTATATATTGTGCTAAAGGCTCTAATGATAAATTGAATTTGCTGCCTTCAAGTAGTAGCAAGATTGGAAAATGCCCACATTGAATTGACAAAGCGGCTCGCTCAACATACAGCCGATGAACAATGTAGGGGTCAAATAATGTTGGGGGTCGCGCAGGACATTAGGACCGCGACAAAGAAGAAAGATCTGGATTAAATTAAAGCATTACAGGAATCATTGTAACCTGACGCAACCCACCCCCCCCCCCCCCCCCCCGCCACAATACTCAAGTCTGTGGAAGAAAAGAAGGAATGTTCGAGGTCAATGCAAGAGGCCGAGGAGAAGAAGTCAAGATAAGACCTGGTTTATGACGTCCGTACCCATCGCAACCAAGGACGGGACAGTATCTGACTGTCTGAAGATAAGATGGATGGCAGGCCCCCCCTCCCCCCCCCCCCCCCTCCCCATCCTCACGCAAACCTCCCCCCCACGAGCACGACTGGCGACGTGCACGGAAGGAGGGGTGGATCCCTCGACTGCCTCACACGCCCAAACCCTAAGCCACTACCCTATCCTTAACTCCCACCCCCCACTCTCCGCCCTCCCTCCCATCCCCCAAATTCCCTCCCCCGAGGGTGCTTCCTGAAGCTCACTGACTTTCGACATAAATGAACATTGTAACAACAAATGTGCTTTGTTTGTATTAATTTAGGGTTGTGCCATTATTATTATGCAAAGATAATAATTGTGATTAATTCTGTAATGAGTTGTGTGTTTCTAGCATCCTTGACACCCAAGGACAACGATGGAAATAAGTCAAGAGGCTTTTTCGTTACTATCCTTGACAACAATGTATGTTGGATTAATGATCTGTATATGTTGCGGAGTCTAAATAAAAACCTGAAACCTGAAACCCCCTTTACTTCTTATCCCGTTTACTACTTTCTTACTTATTCTTTTTTGTGATTATACTTACTTAATAGGTGTCTAAGTGACTGTGCGTTGCTTTAGACCAAGTTAAGGCATTTGTAACAACTTCTGTGAAGTTAGCTGAGTTAGGCAAGTTCGGTCGAGCACAGCTCTGAACAATGGACACCGGCGGGCTGGTTTACCCGCGGCAGGACAACAACAACAACAACAACAACAACGGCGGGCTGGTTTACCCGAGGGAGGCTCTCCTCTGCTTTCGAGACAGAGTTGCAGAGCCACCGAGGAATCTACCAGCCGAAATAAGGATTCGCAGACGGGGAAATCGAGCTGGCACGAGCGTGAAGGACAGGATAAAGGACAGCAGGAGATTCAAGCCTTACCTGCCCTGTGTCGTCATGGGGAACGTGCGATCGCTGGCCAACAAGACCGACGAGCTCTCAGCCCTGATGATCAACCAGCGTGAGTACAAGGAGGCAAGCCTACTGTGCTTCACCAAATCCTGGCTGAACGAGAACATCCCGGACAGTGCAATAGAACAGGAGGGCTTCACGGTGGTGCGCGCCGACCGGAGTAAACAGAGCGGCAAGCGGAGAGGCGGAGGGCTTGTTGTCTTTGTTAACTCCAAATGATGCCACCCGGGGCACATCACCATTAAGGAACGTATCTGTTCCCCCGACATTGAACTATTGGCACTGAGTCTGCGGCCATACTATTTACCGAGAGAAATAACACACGTCCTGGCTCTAACTGTTTACATCCCACCCAGCGCGGCGGCGGCGCAGGCGAGTGACGTCATACACTCCACCGTCGCGGCGCTTCAGACAAAACACCCGGATGCATTTATTTTTATCAATGGGGACTTCAACCATGTCAGACTGAACAAGACCCTGACAAACTTCACCCAGTATGTCACCTGCAAAACCAGGGGAGACAAAACTCTGGACCTCCTGTATGCTAACGTGAAGGAGGCTTTCAGTGCGACTTCCCTGCCCCCCCTCGGCCAGTCAGACCACAACCTTGTGAGGCTTGTATCCACATACACGCCTCTCATTAAGAGACAGCCTCCGACCACCATGTCTGTCCCACAGTGGTCTGACGACGTCGAGGAGGAGCTACAGGAGTGTTTCAGGTCGACAGACTGGGATATGTTTGAGAGGGCCCATGGTGATGACATTGATGGACTATCCCACTGCATCACAGACTACATCAGGTTCTGTGAGGAGAGCATCGTACCCACAAAGGAGGTACGCTGCTTTTCAAACAATAAACCCTGGATTAGCAAGGACATTAAACACCTGCTAAACAGGAAAAAGAGGGCCTTCATGGCAGGGGACACTGAGCAGGCCAGGGCTGTCCAAAGGGAGCTCAAAAAAGAGCTAAGGGCAGCCAAGGTCAGCTACAAGGACAGGCTGGAGGGCAGACTACAGGCCAACAACACCAGGGAGGTGTGGGCGGGGGTCAGGAAGATCACTGGTTTCAAACAGCAGGGCACAGCTGTGGAGGGCCCGCCAGAGCGTGCAAACGAGTTCAACTCGTTTTTCAACCGCTTTGACCAGAGTGGCCTCCCCACACCCCTCCCCCCACCCATCGACACCAGCACCAGATCACACCTACAAAGCAGCCCCCCCACCCACCCACACCCATCAGCAACGGCACCCCACCCCCAACAGCAGCAGACTGCCTACCACCCCCAACCCTGACGATCACTAACAGTCAGGTCAGTAGGCAGCTCTCCAGAATAAATGTAAACAAGGCCAGAGGACCGGACAACACCAATCCCAGGGTGCTCAAGGTATGTGCAGAGCAGAGCAGCTGGCAGCACCGCTCCAGCATCTTTTCAACCTCTCCCTGAGGCTGGAGAGGGTGCCCCAGCTCTGGAAAACCTCCTGCATTGTCCCGGTGCCCAAGAAGGGACGTCCCAGCACCCCCAACGACTACAGGCCAGTCGCTCTGACGTCACACGTCATGAAGACGTTTGAGAGACTGGTCCTGCAACACCTCAAGCCCCTGGTGCGTGACTCCCTCGACCCCCTGCAGTTTGCATACCAGGCAAACATCGGGGTGGAGGATGCCATCATCTACATGCTCCACAGAGCGTACACGCACCTGGAGAAGCCGCGCAGCTCAGTGAGGATTATGTTCTTTGATTTCTCCAGCGCCTTCAACACCATCCAGCCGTCACTGCTAGCGGAGAAGCTCTCTGCGATGCAGCTGGAGCACGGCTTGGTGGCCTGGATCAAGGACTACCTCACTGAGAGGCCACAGTACGTCAGACTAAAGGACAGTCAGTCTGACGTACTGGTGAGCAACACCGGCGCCCCCCAGGGAACTGTGCTGTCACCCTTCCTCTTCACCCTCTACACCTCAGACTTCTGCCGCAACTCCAGCGGGTGCCACCTGCAGAAGTTCTCAGACGACTCCTCCATCATAAGCTACATCACCGACGATGAGGAGGAGGAGTACAGAGCCCTGGTGGAGAGCTTCGTGGGGTGGAGCGACAGCAACCACCTCCAACTCAACACCAGTAAGACCAAGGAGCTGGTGGTGGACTTCCGGAGGGGCAAGAAGAGGCCCCCCCCGATTCCCATCTCCATCCGAGGGGTGGATGTGGAGATGGTGGACTCATACAAGTTCCTTGGGGTACACCTGAACAATAAACTGGACTGGTCGGACAACACAGAGGCCCTCTACAGGAAGGGACAGAGCAGGCTGTTCTTCCTGAGGAGACTCAGGTCCTTCAATGTGTGCAACAAACTGCTGCAGTCTTTTTACCAGTCTGTTGTGGCCAGCATCCTCTTCTATGCTGTGGCATGCTGGGGAGGCTACATCAACTCAAGGGACACCAACAAGCTCAACAAGCTGGTGAGGAAGGCTAGCTCCGTGGTGGGAGTCGAGCTACCTAGACTTGAGGTGATGGTAGAGAGGGGGATGATAAGGAAGCTGGATGCCATCATGGAGAACCCCTACCACCCCCTCTACGACGAGCTAGTCAAGATGAGAAGCTCGTTCAGCCACAGACTCATTCCCCCCCGACACTCAACTAACCGCCTCGGACAGTCCTTCATACCAGCGGCCATCAGGCTCCACAACAGTGGGCAGCGACTAGCAGCCTCCAGGCCCCACAACAGGGGGCAGCGACAGCGACTGCTACTAGACATTGACCTGGGACTTATAGGAACCCAAGGGGGACAAAGTAGACTACCCTGGTACTTTGATTAATGTATACTCAGTAGATAGTAAATTATAACACTACCTCATGCATACTGCACCTTATGTGACACTGTGAATAATGTGAATATTCCTCAGCTAGTCAGATAGTAAATTATATTGACCACATTGATCAATTTGTTTACACTGCCTGTGTTGTCTTTTACTACCTGTATACTGTGTTGTTTCACTACCTGTACCCCCCCCCCCCATGCTGCTATGATGCCTGAATTTCCCCAAGGGGATCAATAAAGGAATATCTTATCTTATCTTATCTTATGGTAAGGAAAAACTCACTAAAACCTAGCAATAGGAAAAAATGCACCACAGGCAATGTGGAGGAGAGAAACCTTAGAAGGGCCATTCAAGGGGGGATCTCCCTTCTTAGATGTCGGTGATAGTAGTGTTGCAGACGGACAGTTGGTAAGCATGCACTCATGTGTGTAGTGAAACACAGATGAGTGCATGCAATAGCAACTGAACATTTTGAAAATGTTAAGATAGAGCTGATAGCGATAGCAACTGAACATTTTGAAAGATTAAAGATAGAGCTGATAGCGGATCTATTTGAGGCACAGGGGCGGCGCAAAGAGGGCCGCGTCCTCCCCGTCTTAATCATGGGACGTTCAACACTCCGGTCATCACTCCGAGACAGCCGGAGACGGCACAGAGAGGGTCGCAACCT
>NC_140170.1:61726412-61788912 GCF_963971535.1 Notolepis coatsorum
GGCACTATAGTCTGGTGGAGCTCCTATTTACCGACCTGGAGGGAGAGGAGGGGAGGGAGGGGAGGGGAGGGGGGAAAGGATGGATGGATGGAGGGATGGATGGATGGATGGATGGAATGATGGGAGGGAGAGAAGGAATGGAGAGAGAGGGATGAAGGGAGGGACTGAATGAATGGGAGAGGGAGGGAGGGCTGAAGGGAGGGACTGAAGGAATGGGAGAGGGAGAGAGGGATGGGGAGGGAGGGAGAGAGAGAGGGGGAGGGAGGGAGGGAGAGAGAGAGGGAGTGAAAGAGGGATGGTGTTTTAGGGAGGAAATAGCTTTGCATGTGCTGTTTGGACATTCTCTTCAATCATTAATGCCTCTTGCTGCAGAGCAAAGGTTTGTTGACCATGAGACACGGAAATTACTACACACACACACACACACACACACACACACACACACACACCACACACACACACACACACACACACACACACACACACACACACACACACACACACACACACACACACACACACACACACACACACACACACACACACACACACACACACACACACACACACACACACACACACACACACACATCTCTCCCTTACCCCCCCCCCTCTGTCAGTTGCCTGCGAGACAATAATGTAGACCTTTCTACCATCTCTACCCTCTTTGAAGCACAAGTCTGATACGAGCAGCCAAAGTGTTACGTCTTGCCCCTTATTAACCCTTACCTTGCTCAGGTACAGCACAGCACACAACACATTAACGCCTGGATATCCATTTCTTAGATGTCTTTTCATATGCTAAAGGTCCAATCTGGGAACATATCACTATCAACTAGAGAATGACAGCATGTTGTCTAGTGTTAGTCCTTGTAAGAGCTCAGTCAATCAACTAGAGAATGACAGCATGTTGTCTAGTGTTAGTCCTTGTAAGAGCTCAGTTAATCAACTAGAGAATGACAGCATGTTGTCTAGTGTTAGTCCTTGTAAGAGCTCAGTTAATCAACTAGAGAATGACAGCATGTTGTCTAGTGTTAGTCCTTGTAAGAGCTCAGTCAATCAACTAGAGAACAATCACTTTGTGCCCAGGCCTGTGTGGAAAACAGTGACACAGACCTCCACCGGTTATCTACAGCGTCGGATTCTCAATCATCTACAGCCTGACGTCTAACTCCCTTTCCCTCGATTTGGGGTAACTCCATATGTGCTTATATGATTGTCATTTTCATGGACTCACGTGTGAAACCCTTATAAATATTACACGCAGGGGCGTAATAAATGTCCCTACCACTTTTCGGATTGACCCAGAATTGTCCCCACCACTAACTTGATAAGAATTGCACTTGTGTTTAAATATCATTTTATCGGCTCTACAAAGGATCAACTCCTTCACAATCCTACTGGATGAAGAGTTTCTGTTGCCTTTAAGCTTTTAAAAGCACAAGTAAATAAAAACACAAGGTTTGAAGGCTAAATATTGGGTCGTCTTCCAACGGTCCACGAAAGCAGGTTGACGCATTTTTTTTTTATTCAATAAAAATGTGATGCAGGTGCAGACAGCCCCTTTTCCAAGATGGCAGCTCCATGTTTTTAGGCTGTGTGTTTATTAGATTTTATGTATTTTAAAGGTGTTTTATAGCTTTTTATGGGTTTTCTTGCTAAAGCTTGCTTGATATTGCCTTCATTGAAATCTGCTTGGATTACCTGCTTGGATAACAAACAAGCTTGCTAGGAGCAGCCAGCTAACACCAGGCCAGGCCCATGCTCTAGCAGCAGCCAGTCACCACCAGGCCAGGCTCAGGAGCAGCCAGCTACCACCAGGCCAGGCCCTGCAGCAGCTCAGGCCAAGAGAGGCTGCACCAGGCCACCAGGCCAGTAGTAGCCTAGCTGCTACCAGCCATCACCACCAGGCCAGCCCCAGCCTACCAGCCACCAGGCCAGCCCCAGGCTACACCATCAGGCCAGGCCCAGGCATCACCAGCCCAGCTAACACCATCAGGCCAGGCCCAGGCTTCACCATCAGGCCAGGCCCAGGCTTCACCATCAGGCCAGGCCCAGAAATCACCAGCCCAGCTACTACCATCAGGCCAGGCGCAGGCTTCACCATCAGGCCAAGCCCAGGCATCACCAGCCCAGCTACCACCATCAGGCCAGGCCCAGGCTTCAAGGATAATGCTGAGCTGAAAGGAAAGGTGGAATACATGGGAAACAAAGTAGACATAATTGAGATAGACAGGAAGTTGAAGGAATCTCTTCTGGATAGGTACAGTGTAGGTCTATGCAAGACAATCTGGTTTTTACAGGGATAGCAGAGAAGGAGAGCAAGGACTGTGAAACAGTCATAAGGGAGTTTATGTCAGACCAGCTAAGACTGCCTAGGGACACTGTTCAGAACATCACCTTCTCTAGAGTACACAGAATGGGAAAACCCTCAGGGGACAGACAACGGGCAATAGTGGCTCGTTTTGAGCATCACCAGCAGAAGGAGCTTGTCAAGGGTAGGGGCAGGGAGTTAAATAACACCACCTTTGGCATGAACGACCAATTTCCTCCCGAGATCAATGGAAGACGTAAGCTATTATATCCTATCATGAAAGAACATCGAAGCCTAAACAAACGTGTCGCCCTTGTAGTGGATAGACTATATATCAACAACCAACTGTTTAGGGACTCCAGTATCACTCCCTGGTTATTCTGAAACCCATTGAGACTATTGCTTTATGGTCGGTAGGCCTACTGACACTTCCTGTATTAAGCTAGGCTTGCATAAGGGCTTGGTTATAGCTCATATCAATGTGTGTAGCCTGAGAAATAAGTGCTATGAAATTGAATGTATGGTCAAAGCTAACTGGATTAATATCCTTGCCATCTCTGAAACGCACCTTGATGATTCCTTCTCTGATTCTGCTGTAACTATAGAAGGTTTTAATATTTTTAGAAAAGATAGAAACAGGTTTGTTGGGGGTGTGGCAATCTATGTTCAGAATCAAATACCAAAGTCAAAACACGATATGATCTGATGAAAGACAACATTGAAGCTATCTGTGTGCAGGTTCACCTGCCCTATCTCAAACCAATTCTAGTTTGCAGTTTCTACAGACCTCCGAGTGCAAATGCTACATATGTTAATGATTTGTGTGATATGTTCGATAGGATATCGGACGAAAACAGATAAATATTCTTACTTGGGGATATGAATGTCGACTGGTTGGGAAAGCCATGTACCAATAGGAACAAGGTGCTCTCTATATTACATACTTGTAATCTGTCCCAAATTGTCAATCTTCCCACTAGAATAAGTATAGATAAGGATGGTAGCATTTCATCTACATGTATTGATCATATTTATACAAACGTACCAGGCCAATGCTCAAAGGCAGTCTCTGTTCCTGTAGTTTTCAGTGACCACAACATCATAGCAGTCTCCAGAATGACGAAGGTCCCAAAAGCCAAAGCAAAAATTATTGTCTCACGGTCATATAAGAGTTTTAATGTAGAAGGTTTTATTAATGAAATGTCGGGTATAAACTGGGAGGAGGTATGTTGTGAGGATGACCCAGAGGTTGCACTGGATTTATTTATGTTGAGGTACAGTGTAGCAGATAAACATGCTCCTTTAAAAAGTTCACAGTCAGAGACAAATCAGCCCCATGGATAGATAGTAGCTTAATTAACTAGCGCTTCTCTTCCTCAGAATATTCTCTTTTTTTTGTTACATAATGTAAAATTACAGATTCATACCTTCAAAATAAGCCATCAATTGTCAAATTTGAGACGATAGTTTTCAATCAATGTCCTATCAAACATTCTGGTAAAATCCTAACTACTTTCAGAATAGGACTTGAACTTGATCCAAGTTCATTCAGCTATCTGATGAAAGAACTACACTCCCAGAATTCAATGTGATCAATGTCACTAGAACCATTCACACCTGGAGCAAAAGCCCAGTCGTTCCTTTGTTATTCCAGTGAATGGACCCAGCAGTAGCCTAGCCTAGCGACAAGTGGCCACTACATAGTTGGGTATTGTATCCATACAATACCCAACATACATGATTTTCTGTGTTTACAGTATAGTGTATTTTAGAGAGAGAGAGGAGAGAGAGAGAGAGAGAGAGAGAGAGTGAGAGAGAGAGAGAGAGAGAGAGAGAGAGAGAAGAGAGAGAGAGAGAGAGAGAGAGAGAGAGAGAGAGAGAGAGAGAGAGAAAGAGAGAGAGAAAAATAAATTCTGTGTTCAGGCATCCATACTTATTGAAAAAATGCTCATATCCAAAAGTAGTAGATAGATATAGGTCATACATGTAGGTATGCACTTGTCCTAATATACTAACCACTGTAGCACTCAACACTTTGATGAACATTGTTACTCAGCTGATAGAGTTGTGCCCTTCCTCAATAAAGCCCGAGAGAGAGAGAGAGAGAGAGAGAGAGAGAGAGAGAGAGAGAGAGAGAGAGAGAGAGAGATGGTATTTACAGTACTGTACCATATCACATTACCATGTACTGTATTGCAGGGTGCTAATGCCCCTTTTGCAGCATACCACGATTAATTATATTGAGATGTTTCAGTACAGTGGATGGTACAGTATATATAGTACTGTAAGAAAAAGAAGCAAACCAATAACAATTTGTGGTTGTATTTCTCTAGAATGAGAGAGAGAGAGAGAGATAGAGAGAGAGAGAGAGAGAAAGAAAGAAAGAAAGAAAAGAAAGAAAGAAAGAAAGAAGAAAGAAAGAAAGAAAGAAAGAAAGAAAGAAAGAAAGAAAGAAAGAAGAAAGAAAGAAAGAAAGAAAGAAAGAGAGATAGAGGGAGAGAGGGGGAGAGATGGATATAGAGGAAGAGAAAGAAAGAGGGAGATACAGAGGAGAGATGGAGGGAGAGAGAGGGAGATAGGGAGATATAGATAGACACACACACAGCACTACCTACACTGTAACCTACAGTGTAGCACTCAACACTTTGATGAACATTGTTACTCAGCTGATAGAGTCGTGCCCTTTACTTGGATAGTAAATTATTGAGAATTACTGCTACGATCATAGCAAGTCCAGTGGCTTCAGAACATCCCACTCCACTGACACATGCCTTCTCTATTTGAACGACCACATCAAGCAAGAGGTGGACGCAGGCAAATACTGCGGCATGGTCATGCTGGACCTACAAAAGGCCTTCGACACTGTCAATCACACCATTCTGATTGACAAGCTAAAAGCAATTGGTTTTGATAGTTTATCAGTGAGCTGGATACAATCCTACCTGGAGGGGAGAGAACAGATGGTGGAGGTAAACGGTACCCTATCCCCCCCCCCTCACAGTGAACTGTGGTGTTCCACAAGGAAGCATACTAGGACCGCTACTGTTCCTAATTTATGCAAATGACATGTCGTCAGCTTGTGACTGCAACTTGTTCTTGTTTGCGGACAACTCAGCCCTGCTGGTCTCTGACAAGAACAAGTTACAGGTTGAAAAAACCCTCAGCTCGGAACTAGGCAAAATCTGCATATGGCTCGCCGACAACAAACTATCATTACACATGGGCAAAACAGAGTCCATTCTCTTCGGTTCAAATAACAAACTCAGCAAGACCGACGGCTTCTCAGTTACAGTGGGTGACAATATTGTCACAAGGAAAGATGAAATTACCTACCTGGGTTCCATCCTAGAGGCTAATCTTTCCTGTGACAAAATGGCATCCAATGTAATAAAAAAAGTCAACCAACGAACTCGATTCTTGTACCGGATATCCTCTCTGGTAAACAAGAATACCCTGAAGACTCTGGCAGGAGCACTCATTCAAGGGTACTACGACTATGCTTGCACCTCATGGTACCAAAGCACCTCAAAGGCACTAAAAACCAGGGCGGCTACGTGGTGTAGTGGGCAAGGTGCTCGCCACAAAATGCTGGAGACGCTGGGCTCGTCAGTTCGAGCCCAGCGCTCCACATTTGCTTTCAGTTTAGCTGGTCGTCCGTACTAATACACATTGGCCGTATTAGGGGGTGGGAAACTGATGGGTGGGGATCGGGCGTTGTGGACAGCGACTCCTACAGGTCGGTTGGTGCGCCTGCGCAGTAGAATCAGGAAGTGTCGGGGCAGCGTGAGCCTCCCACGCGTTACTCCTCGCCACTGAGAGATCGAGCTGCGCAGGTGAAAAAGATGTGACTGCTGTTACCTCAAGTACCGGAGGGGACTTGTGCTATGTATGACTTAGTCCACATTGCAGCCGGCTTGTGGGAGGCAAGAAACAGTGTCCGTGACAGGGGAGGGTTGAATTGGATGATACGAAATTGGGATGGGAGAAAAATATAGAAAATGGGAGAAAAAGTGGATCAAAAAAAAAAGGCACTAAAAACCAAATTACAAACATCTCAAAACAAACTAGTCAGACTACTGCTTGACCTGACTCCTAGAACCCACCTCACCCCTGCCCACTTTGCCAACCTAGGATGGCTTAGAGTAGACGACACAGAGTACAGAGAGTACAGCAACTTGCAATGGGCCTGGTCTACAAGATACACTACATGACCAAGGTACCCATGTACATGTCTAAATACTTCCCAAAGGTCAGTGAATACCACAATCACAACACCAGAGGGAGCTCCACAAATCATGTTAAACCCAGATTTGGCTCAAACAAGGGACTAAACACGTTTCGCAATTATGCCACATCAATGTGGAACGCCCTACCCAAAGCTGTAAAGGAATGTGAATCACTACCCACTTTCAAAAACACTCTCAAAGAACACCTACGGGAGACTGCAATTCGAAACTGGCCCCTACAAATGTCCTAACCCAGTTGTACAGTAAAGACCAAGTATGGCTTTGTCAGTATTCCAATGTACAGTGTACAGTGTCCCCCCCCCTGCCCAACACCCCCCCCACCTCCAATGTACAGACCCACCCACCCAACCCCACCCCACCTACCCAACCTCCTCCAATGTACAGTTTCTATGTCAAATGTATATACACTCTTTTTCTGGACACTTTTTGTATCACAAACAGTACTGTATTTGCAAATCTGGTATGTCATAAATGTATAGATGTAGCAGTACTGTCTATCTGTATGTTGTGTGTGTCATATGATGAATTGAAAATGGGGGACCCTGATGTAAACAAGATGAAAGTATTTCTCTGGTCTGCATCCCCTTAACAATTGTATGTATTGAGCTGTACTGTACTGTACCCATTCTGCAATCTGTTAATAAACTTTTCAATCAATTCAATCAATGTCATATTATTAATAGATGTATACAAGCAGGGCCGCCTCAAGGGGTGTGCGAGCAGTGCGGTCGCACAGGGCCTCGCGGGAAGGGGGGCCTCGCAAATTTTTTATTTTTTTTTGCGAGGCCCCCCTTCCCGCAAGGCCCTTTTTCATCACAGACCTAAAATCTAGTTTTGCTTATATGCTTATATATTTCACATTAGACACGTTTGTAGAATGTGTCTGACTTGTTCCTGGGTCTGCACCTGGGTCACTATTGGAGCTCTGGGGCTCTGCAGCAGACATACTATTGGTTTCAACGAAGGGAGTGTTTACTTACATCATGTGTAGTACGCCGGCGTGCGTCAGCTGCGTTTGACTATTTCGCGCGTGCAGCTTTTGACTATTATGCTTAGTTATGCCAGCCAAGACGAAGAGGTCGGTCATTATCAGTCGGTCGGTCACCAAGGAACGTTGACGAAAGGCCTCTCGCTGGCGGGACAAATGGCCGGAGCCTTGTCATTGTGATGTCGGTTAGTAGCTAGCTTAGCTAAAGGCTAACTAGCGTTAGCTAACCTAGAGACAGCGCATCATGCGCATGCAGCCAAGATGAAGAGGATGGTCGTTTGGCAGATGAACTTCGTCAACTCCACGCGGTTGTCTCCATCCTCTTGGACGTTTGGTGAGTTTTTAACCTATTCTATTAACTCTATTCTATTCCCGCCGTGGACATCTCTCTCTCTCTCTCTCTGGAGCTAAACTGGCAGACTAGCTGTTGTAGTACTACTAGTAGCTAACGGTGTGTGGCCTGGTGTCAGCACCTGTATGTAGCCGCATAGCTTGCTTCTGCGTTAGCTAATGGTTAGCGATAGCCTGGTTGAGCTAACTGTTAGCCAGTTAGCTGTTTAGCTACGACGTTAGCTGCCGGCTGCGCTCGGCTGGGAACGTTTGTTTGATGCTATCAGTTAGCCTAGAGACTAGTTAGCTGTTAGCTTGTGCTACGACCATTGACATTAGCCGTGATAATAGCAGGGGGTTCTGGCACTCTGACTACGACATCATCTTTGACAGAAGATGTAGTCGGGCCTGCACCATGACAAGGCTCCGGCCATAGCATAGCTTTTTGTCCCTCCAGCGAGAGGCCTTTCGTCAACGTGGAGACCTGTGTTGCGGCCTTTCGCCCTGCGTTCCTTGGTGCAGGTAAGATTAATGAAAATGTCATGACATTACCCCACTCTTCCTTCCTTCCCCTCCCGAATGTTTTGTTAATAACGATGTTTTTTTCCAGGCAAAACATATGTTACTTCACAACATTTGGAGATACGACATGTGCTGTGTGTGAATTCATTGTCTTGGTCGTTTGTGTAGCTTGGGTAGCGTTGGGCCGTTGGCCAAAGCTGTGTGTGGCCTGGTGTCAGTAGCCTACCTGGCTAGCCTTTAGCTGATGTCGGCCAAATGGCTCCTTGCTGCTTTGTTTTCTCTGGTATAGACCCTCTTCTCTTTGGATTTAAGTGTTGATCTTTGTCCTTTTGGATCTATGTATATTCATGTTGCCTTTGTGAAGTTATCTTTTCCTTCTGTTTTGTTCTTTCATTAAAAGATGAATATCCTTTAGGGGGTCATCTTTGCTTATCTCTCTCATACATGCTCTCTCTCTAACACACAAACACACATGCTCTCTCTCTCTCTCTCTCTCTCTCTCTCTCTCTCTCTCTCTCTCTCTCTCTCTCTCTCTCTCTCTCTTTCTAACACACACAGTCTGCCTATGGCGGCCTTTCTCGATGGCTAGGCTGTGCTCGCTGAGTCTGTACCTAGTCAAGGATCTTCAGTCACAGTGCTCAGGTATTCTGCCACTGTGTACTCTCTGTTTAGGGCCAAATAGCATTTCAATTTCTTTCCAATGTGTCTCTCTCTCTGTACACTGTATATTGACTGTAGAACGGGAGCTCTCTCTCGCTCTCTCTCTTGCTATATGTTGACTGTATCATGCCCAGCCTCGGGCAGCGCTATTATTTAAGAATATGTTGACTGTATGATAAAAAAAAAAAAAAAAAAAAGATATATATATATAATATATATATTTTTTTACCTTTTGGGGGGGGGGGGGGCTCGCGTTTAAATCTCGCACAGGGCCTTGCATTTCTCCCAGGCGGCCCGGTATACAAGTGGGACTATGTCCAAAGAGATGGAAGGAGGCTAAGGTTACTCCTTTACCCAAAGACTCCAAATCAGTTTTTAATGAGGGCAACTCCAGACCTATACGCATTTTACCAGTTTTAAGCAAAATCATGGAAAAGTGTGTTTTTGCACAAATCCAATAATATTTTCAGTTTAACAGTCTGGCTACAGAGTCTCAACATGCATACAGAACTGGTCACTCCACATCGACTGCTCTAGTTCAGATGACTGACGACTGGCTCAGAGCTATTGATAACTCCATGATAGTGGGAGCTTTGTTTTTAGATTTCAGTGCTGCATTTGATGTGCTTGACCATTCTCTCTTGATTGATACACTTAAATGTTATGGTTTTAATCCCCTGGCTTTGATGTGGATGCAGAGTTATCTGTCCTCCAGATCTCAGCAGTTTTATTTGAATGGCAGCCTGTCTAGTAGTAGAAGTTTGGAGTGTGGTGTTCCACAGGGGAGTTCCCTAGGGCCTCTGCTCTACTCAGTGTTCACCAATGACCTACCGTGGGCTACTAAGAATGCCAAATTGGTCCAATATGCAGATGATTCCACCTTGTATTATGCTTCTCCATCAAATGGTAAGCTTAATGAGGTCCTGAGCAGTGGCGGCTGGCCACTAGGGGCGCTCGGGCTCCGCCCCCCCTGGTTAACCCTGGTTAAAAGAAAGAAGAAGAAGAAATATATTTTTTCAATTTTTTTTGCCCTATAAATAATATAAACATGTTTAAAATGAATAACATTTACTCATTTTAAGTATGTTTGTGTTTCCAATGCACAATATAATGTTAATATATCAAATATAAATAATCGTTTTCCTGAACAGGAAGTGACTCTGTCTGATAGAGAATACGTTCCGTTACCGTAGCCGCATTTCTCCTAGCCGCATTTCTCTCGGGCTAGACGCAATATCGCTTACAGTGGGTGTGCACGCCGTGCACTGGTTTCATCGCTGTATCCGTCGCAGCCAATCAGTGCTTAATGCGCTGTGCGTTGAAATATGTTGTATTATGATGGAAGCCGGGCGCGATTTGAAGCGGTCTAAGCAGCAGCGTCTATAATTTCCGTAGCCGCATTTCTCTGAGACGCTCTCTGATTGGCCGACGTCAGTTTTTTCCATAGCCGCATTTCGCGGAGACGCTCTATCTGATTGGCCGACGTCAGTTTCTGGTTAGTAAATAGTTACTCGATACTAGCTGTTGTGTTGTTGTGATGCATGCAGTCACACTTTGCGTGACGGCAAGTTCTTTCGACGGTTAAGCTTAGGCACTCTTTCAAAGTTGGTTATGGTTAGAGTTTGTCTTAGAGCAGGGCGATAGAACGCCAGGTAGTTTGCAGGCTGTTCAACGCGGAAATGGGCAAAGACAGACTCATCGCTTATCAATGATTTGTTTGCAGTCAACATTGTCGAAACGGATTGTTTTTTTTAATCGGTTCATTTCCGTTTTATACCATTTTGAAAAACCCTTGTTTTCTTGAAAGTTTCAGGAAAATATAAAGATTCTGTGATAAACAGCCTTTACTGGAATATTCTGGAATACACAAAAAACGCTGTAATTTTTCGGCCTATTTATGAATCGTTTTCAAATAAACGCTAGATTATCGATAGTATATGTGTACTTATGCATGCTAGAGAAGCGAGCTGAAAAATCTATTCTCTCATTTCCTGATCAGCGCACACACACACGCGCACACACACACACACACACACCACACACACACACACACACACACACACACACACACACACACACACACACACACACACACACACACACACACACACACATATGGCACACGCTGATATCTCTGTGAAAACAGCTCTGATTATCCTAAAACTGCTAAAATAGATTCCTTACCTCAGATCAGATGTTCTCCAAAAAGATTATTCTAATTCCTGATCGCCATTCCAAATATCGATCGCGTTTATTGATTCAGCGCTGGGTACTGGAAATATGTATTCCACACTGTTTTGCGGCTCTGCAATTACTTGGATCTGTTTGGATGGCTTGCCGGAGAAGTAAAATGAGGAAACTGGATTCCCCCCCGCCCCCATGTCTTTCATTCAGTCTCTCCAATGGGGTGCAGTACAACAGGGAGAGATGATAGGGGGCGGTATTTTCCCAATGGAGCTCAGAGAGAGTTTGCAGCACTAACGTGAGACTAGATTGATGAAATATGAATTCAAATAGCTAATAAAAAAAAAGAAACGACAAAAAAACACTATATGTCATCGCTGGCATTCAACGGTTGGCATGAACTAACGACATATAGTGTCGGCACTCAAAGTGTTAATGTGTATTGCATTTGTGTATGGGTTTTTGCCTATTAGCCTACAAGTTCTCATTTTGTATCTTTAAAAATTGATATTTATTGTATGTTTTTAGTTAATTGTTTTGTTTTTTATTTCTATCTATAGCATCTGTGAAAGTAGCTTATTTGCTATATACTAAATCCTTGTTTTTATCTTTTGTATTGATCTATGCATTAACTGTTTTATGTATTGTGTTGTGTGGACCCCAGGAAGACTAGCTGGGAGCCATGGCACCAGCTAATGGGGATCCTTAATAAAAACAAAAACAGTGTTGTAGTCGAGTTACTAAATCTCGAGTCCGAGTCCAAGTCTGAGTCACCAAAGAAGAGCCAGAGTCGAGTCCGAGTCGAGTCCCCATTACCCTAGTCCGAGTCCGAGTCCAAGTCATCAAGGTTGAGTCCACTCCACTCTGGCAGTCAAAGAGCTGACGTACAAATAAAATAAGGTCTACATTAAACATAAATGACACAGCGGTCACCATTTCAAAGGGAGTTGATTTACGTTGTGACACTATAGCCAAACAAATGCACTAGCCATCAATATCTTATGCCAAACGATTAGGGCCTATTCATTATTATTATTTTTTTTTATAAATAACTGTATTTATCAATTAACAAGTCCGAGTCCTCGTCGGCACAAAGTTTAGTTTTATGTCATCTTGACTATTGCTCTGCGATGTGGTCATCTGCTGCAAGTGGTGACCTCAGGAAGCTCCAGGTGGTCCAGAACAGGGCAGCACGGTTGGTACTGGGCTGCTCATTAAGGTCTAATGTGAGCCGTATGCATGCCTGCCTCTCTTGGCTTAAAGTTGAAAACAGGTTGTCTTTTAATACACTTCCCAGATAGCAAAAAAAGGGTGAATCAACGTTGAAATAGGGTTCGGCAGAAATATTGAATCTATGTTGAAGCCTGACATCTAAATTATACAGATCGTTGTCTATGACTTACACGTTGAATCAACGTTAGGTGTCAACCATAGCTGATACTATATCAATGTTGATTCAACCATCATCTAAATGGTAATCTACATGCACATTTTAGTTGATTTTATATGGAATCAATGTTAGACATCAATGTTTATTCAACCATAATCTAAATGGTAATCTACATGCACATTTTAGTTGATTTTATATTGAATCAATGTTAGACATCAATGTTTATTCAACCATAATCTAAATGGTACTCTACTTGTACATTTGTAACTTGTACATCTACTTGTAACTTGTAAAGTTAAGGAATCAATACTGATTAATGTACATTTTACATTAAAATATTGCTGCTGATATGTATACATCATAACATTACATGTTTTTTTCCTGCTGTTAAACACACTATTGTTAAATAAATAATAATAAAATTCTTATGACCATATTTCCAAAAATGTGTGAACAAAAATGACAACATGGCTTTAATATGAAAATTAATTTTTTTCTAGGGTATCATAACTTCCAGTGACCAAAACTTTTTACAAAAAAAAATAACAGACCTTATAACAGGCTTTCATTAACAATACATATATAGCCACTGCCAGAATAGTGACACACATATTGTGTGTGGTGACCACACGCATTCATGCACAACGAAGACAAGATTGCGTTGTCTCAATCATTTTAACTATAAATTTATGAGCTCAAAGTATGAGCTCACTACTGACTGAAATGTCTAACAAAAAGCATCAATTGTCAAATAATATTGATCACATTAACTAGACTAGATGTTTGAGGAAATTAGAAAGGGAACAACAACTTAACCCTTGTGTCTGATCAGATTCGTATTTGTTTGATAACTTTGCAGTGATGAGCCAACATAATATGTGGCATAATCTTTTAATTATCTTGTATTTTTTTTTTTACTATTCATAAATTGTTTATTCTACTTCAGCCCGATCATAACCACCACATATTCTTTTTTTTGTCATATTTAACAACTCTTTTCAGAAAAGTGGGAGTATTTCATTACAAAAATTATATAAAAAATGGTTATGATCAGGGCTGAAGTTGAATAAAATATTTATGGAAAAGAAAGTGGGAAATTATTTCAACATAATCTTTTTATGGAGTTTTTCAATTTAGTCCCCTAATAAGAGTATAATACTTTAGTTTTCAGACACAAGGGTTAAATAACAATGGCATAGGATTTGAATTTAAACACAGTGGAGCTTAGATGATCTACAGTTTCCACGACTTATCCTCCAAGGCATCTGCTATATAATAGCTAGGAGCTGTAACCCTAAAACAGCAAAAAAAAGCGAAGTATCTAGGCTGTATGATAGACGGGAGCCTAGATGGGGAGGCTATGGCCTCCCAAGTACTGGGCAAAGTCAACGCCCGCACCAGGTACCTAGCTAGGAAAGCCAACCTCCTTGGCAGAGATAGCCTCAGGCTATTAGCAAATAGCCTATTACTCTGCCACTTTGACTATGGTAGCGTATCGTGGTTCGAGGGCCTGACAGTGAACATAAAAAAGAAGCTTCAGGTTTCCCAAAATAAGCTAGTAAGGGTGGTAATGGGTCTTGGCCCTCGCACCCACATAGGGAGGAGTCACTTCCAGGAGCTAAACTGGCTTCCTATAGAGGCCAGAGTTACCCAGCTCAGACTGAACATAGTGCACAATATTATAAACCAAAGGTCCCCTAGATACCTCCAAAACTACTTCACCCCGGTCAACGAATCCCACAACCACAGAACTAGAGCAAGCATAGCAAACCTGAAGCCTGCTTCTTTCCGATCGAAACTGGGCCAATGCTCCCTTACTTTCTCTGGAGCCCAGGATTGGAACAAGCTGCCTATCCCCATCAAGCAGAGCTTGAGCCTCCACAGCTTCAAGAGAAGCGTCAGGAAGTGGCTCATGGACAGAATAGAAGAATAGCCCCCTATAGTTTGAATGGGTTTCCAATCAGTTTTTAGTTATTGTGGGGTATACAATTTTAGCGATAGGTTAGTCTTATAATGTTTTAAATGTATGAGTGTTGTGTTATTGTCGTGTTTTTTGTTGTGGCCTAACAGCCCTGGGACCATGACGGAAATAAGGGTTTTACTCTTTCTCATGTTATCCTTTGGATCCTTGTTGTGTGTTTTTAATCCATCAATAAAATCAAATCAAATCAAATAATCTTCAGATTTACTTAAGTGTTATTAGTAGGTTACAGCAGTAAGCATTAGTTTGCTCAGTCAATTATGGCCAATTCGTTTTATATTGTTTAATACAGTTAAATAAATAGATAAATGAAAAGCAATTTTTTTTGGATTCCCCCCCCCCACTGTACCGAAAATAATACCGAACCGTGTCTTCAAAACCGAGGTACGTACCGAACCGTGGATTTTGTGTACCGTTACACCCCTAATGTTTCTATAACTCTCTCCCATATAACTCTCTCCCATACCCTTAACACCAACCGCTGAAGTGCCCTTGAGCAAGGCACTAAACCCCCAACTGCTCCAGTGGAGTTGCTCAGTGGCCAACAGTGTCAGACTGTGGTTGTACTGGGGCCTAACAAAATTAATAGTTGGTTTCAGGTTGGTTGTCAGTTTGGCCATGGGTAGGTAGGGAATTTATTTTATTTTATTTTTTTATTTTATTCTTTCCCACGGCGACTATGGATAGGGAATTTCTTTATTTAATTAAAATGTTCACAACAACATGGATGCATGTACTCTGCCAGCATGTTTAATATCCATAATACTAAATGTTTGACTAAGATTTCTATGAAACTTTATTAAAAAAAAAAAAAAAAAAACGTTTTTTTTTTTTTTTTATAATTTTTTCTAAAAACTCATAAAATATATTGGGTCGCACCTAAATCGGCAGGGTCGGTCGGCAACCTGAAACCAACTATTAATTTTGTTAGGCCTGGGCAGATCCCAGGTGTGAATGGAACTCTGTGAATGTGAAGCAGGGCGTAGCTGAAAAAGAGCATCCGTGCTCAGCGAACCTACCCTGGGTAAATAAAGGTTAAAATAAAAAATAAAAAAAATAAACACTGCAAGAACAGGCTGAAGCAGCATAAGTCATTCAAGTAGATGCCGTCCATGGAAGAACAGTGTCCATGAGGGTAATTCCTTGTACTGTATGAACCAGGGAAACAGTGTGCTGGGGTACCCCAAGTTTGACTCTGGTTCGCTTGACAATTAAGTTTGGGTCACTTCGGTTCCAAGAACAGGCTGAAGCAGCATAAGTCATTCAAGTAGATGCCGTCCATGGAAGAACAGTGTCCATGAGGGTAATTCCTTGTACTGTATGAACCAGGGAAACAGTGTGTGCTGTGCTGTGCTGGGGTACCCTAAGTTTGACTCTGGTTCGCTTGACTTAAAGGGGAACTATTTTACTATTTCTTTCACTATTTTGGCACTTTTACACAATTCCTGTGAGTCTATGGAACACCTCTGTAATATATATATATTTTTTATTCATTGTTTTGTATTTCTAATCAAGTCCTCAAAAACAGCATTTTTCTACCTCAAGATTTCGAGCTGTTTTGAGTCTGGGCTGCAGGGCGGCACCTAAACCACTGCGGAGCGTCGTCGTCTATCTCAATATTAACATGCAGCGGTGACTATATGACATCACATATAGGCACATTTTCAAACGACTCAGTTCAGTGAGGGTGAATATTGTGAGAGGAGAATTGGAAGAATGCGCCAATATGAGAATTTTGAGACATAGATCATATTAATATAAGTTCACATAGCTAGGAAACAATGCTAAACACTCAAAAAGGCCATTTATAAGATAGTTCCCCTTTAAGTTTGGGTCACTTCGGTTCCAAGAACAGGCTGAAGCAGCATAAGTCATTCAAGTAGATGCCGTCCATGGAAGAACAGTGTCCATGAGGGTAATTCCTTGTACTGTATGAACCAGGGAAACAGTGTGCTGGGGTACCCCAAGTTTGACTCTGGTTCGCTTGACAATTAAGTTTGGGTCACTTCGGTTCCAAGAACAGGCTGAAGCAGCATAAGTCATTCAAGTAGATGCCGTCCATGGAAGAACAGTGTCCATGAGGGTAATTCCTTGTACTGTATGAACCAGGGAAACAGTGTGTGCTGTGCTGTGCTGGGGTACCCTAAGTTTGACTCTGGTTCGCTTGACTTAAAGGGGAACTATTTTACTATTTCTTTCACTATTTTGGCACTTTTACACAATTCCTGTGAGTCTATGGAACACCTCTGTAATATATATATATTTTTTATTCATTGTTTTGTATTTCTAATCAAGTCCTCAAAAACAGCATTTTTCTACCTCAAGATTTCGAGCTGTTTTGAGTCTGGGCTGCAGGGCGGCACCTAAACCACTGCGGAGCGTCGTCGTCTATCTCAATATTAACATGCAGCGGTGACTATATGACATCACATATAGGCACATTTTCAAACGACTCAGTTCAGTGAGGGTGAATATTGTGAGAGGAGAATTGGAAGAATGCGCCAATATGAGAATTTTGAGACATAGATCATATTAATATAAGTTCACATAGCTAGGAAACAATGCTAAACACTCAAAAAGGCCATTTATAAGATAGTTCCCCTTTAAGTTTGGGTCACTTCGGTTCCAAGAACAGGCTGAAGCAGCATAAGTCATTCAAGTAGATGCCGTCCATGGAAGAACAGTGTCCATGAGGGTAATTCCTTGTACTGTATGAACCAGGGAAACAGTGTGTGCTGTGCTGTGCTGGGGTACCCTAAGTTTGACTCTGGTTCGCTTGACTTAAGTTTGGGTCACTTCGGTTCCTTGAGATGCCTCCCTCCCGGTCTGGCGCATAACGAAGCCACTTCTTGACAGTTTCGCTGTAGTCCTGGTCGGTCAGCTTGGGGTCAAACTGTCGAGCAGCAGCTGATAGACACAAAAATAAAAAAGTGAGGAAGAGAGGTGGGTGAGATGATGTACGATGATAAGAGCACCCCTCACTTCACACGAGTGCGATTTTTTTTAATCACTCAATTACTCACTCTGTAGGTCTACAGTAACAAGCTACAGTCAGCATCCAGTTAGACTGGACAGGAAAGAGAATTAAGCAATCGCCTAGCCTGACACCATCTAGGCAATACAATGTGTATCCATGCACCTCTAAAGCTCAATTACGTTGTCCATTTCTTATAGGTTGCACTTTCATCACTTTATTCCAACATAACACTTTTTTTTTAAGTTTTTGCAACAGCATAATTATATTCTGAATCACCAGCATCACCAGCATCACCATCTCACTACCTAAACTTAACCTATGAAGTAGTTTGCAGGGGAGGAAGCTCACCAAACATGCAGGCTTGTAGTGTGGTGTGCTTGAATGGCTTCTTGCTTTCTGAACAACGCTTGTCTTTCTTTCCAGCCCAGTTGAACCCACTGGCCAGGGCGTTGGTCATAGCAGTTTTCAACATCAGTCTGATCAGGTTCTCTGAATAGGTGCCTCCTACCAAAGCCAGGCGAGAAATCTAAATCAGAGAGAAGAAAATGAAGGCCCTGCGTTAGAAACAGCATAACGTTTATTTTATGAACACAGAGCAACCAACTTGTTTATACACACACTTTATGCATGCACTGATATTCTAGCCCATGCCAGTCATTAGGTTTAACCACATTAACCCTCCTGTCCACATGTAAACGGTATATTTGAACAATTTCAAAACGTTTCATAAATAGCAGATATACAAGCTCTAACACGTTTTGAACTAGAAAGTGCTAAACACATTTTTCCCCTGAACAAGACCACACTGAAACGATCTACATTTGATAAATGAATGCAGTTCAATAAATTACCATCTTTTGACGGACTGATTGCTCCATCAGTAATGATTCTGCCTCATTGAAGTCTTGTTCACTGGCGATTGGCAGCTGGAAGGGGAGCATAGTGGTTGTGGTGGCCACCCCGTGTCCCCTGGTCCCACCAGATATGTTGCCCTCAGCCAACTCGGTCTTGATGAACTGCACATCTCTCGATAGATCCTTCACCACGACAAGTAATTCAGCCAGCATTGAATTATTCTTCTGGATGGTAAGGTCTTCAGAAGAAGAGTTAAAATCATTAAGTGAGAAATAAAAATAAGCAGCAAATCACACGAGGAATTACACCATGTCCAATAGACTTGCCTTTCAGAAGCTGCCCGTCATCGCCGGCCATCTGTCTACGCTGTGAAACACCAGATTGCCCTGAGCTGTGTCCTGACATCGCTGTAGAAACAAAATCATAGTTATATATTTCACTAGTTTGACTGCATTGGATCAAACTGGTGGTAGTTCCCTCTAAAATGGCATACCATTTTGTGCATGTTGTGAGAGACCAGGGGGACTGTAGTATTGCCCCGAGCTGCATCCCGACATCCCTGTAGAAACAAATCATTATATTTAAAAATACTAAATCTGACTTGTCAGTCAAATTAACATACATGTCATAATCACTAACACCGGTTCCTGACAGGCAGCAAGCGAGCGAACTGGAGACGAAATCGCACACGACACTGTCCTGATATGACGCAGCGCGTGTCCGAGTGTGTGTTACCTGGATTCTCGACCAATAAAAAGTGTTTAGGGGCGGGACTCGGCCGCGTAATCGCTCAACTAGAGACACAGTGAGCGAATATTTGAGGGGTGAACGACATCGCTGCTCAGTTCACTGTCGCTCGCGGCAGGTCAGGATAGTCTGATTGAAACGAATACATTTTAATCACTTTTTCTCGCTCGCTCGCGTCGCTCTATGTCAGGAAGGGGTGTAAGGAGTTGTATCCCCGTCTCTCAAAACACTGTTACTGAAAGAGTACAGTATCATACCACTACTTGCACTTTGTCGATCTTGCAGCTGCTGGACATGTGAGGCCTGCTGCTGCTGGTGATACTGTACAATATCAAATCCTGGCATCTCGGCTGAAACACAGTAGGAAATACACAAAGTTATTAGCAAATGACGCTATTGTAATCCCCCATGTGAGAAAATGTTTGATTTCCATTCAGCTGATTTCACGTGCACTGCCAAATACTACTTTAATAAAAATATCAAAGACAATGCGAGACAATACAGATATTTTAAACATGCCAGAATATTATGTTATGAGATTGCTTGATAACTCACCATTATGTTGAGTTAGCGATTGCCGGTAGTTGCTAGTAACCAGATCTACAAAGGGGAAATGTAAAATAAGTTGCGACTCAAACATGGTGGAAATTGTGCTCAATATAAAAGCATTATGTACAACTACACATTTTTATTGTGACATTGCTTGCAAGTTGTGAAGGCTTTGAATTTTTGTAGTGGGCTGGCATGCGCATTGTAAACATGTATTCTGTTGCATGCATGATGCCAGCGACCTGCCAGCAAGCTCCTCACAAGAACACAGATATGGGTTCACTTACTGTTATTTGGATCAGGAGTCTGCAACGAATCTAAATAGCTGTAGATCATGCCACCATCCAAAGAATCTAAAAAAGGTAAGCCAGGGTGAGAATTGAAGATGCTACAAATCATGTTTAAACAGTCATCTAGTTGGCATTTTAACATGCATAGCAACATACCATTCATTGTAGGCTCTTGGCCAACAACTGGAGGGTTGCCGGATCTTAGCGCCTTACGAGACCGGCTCGATTTTGGAGTCTGTCCTACAACATATTTTAGTTGGCATGTTATTCACAATGTATATATTTTGGGCCAACTATAGAATAACTGCAAGAAATGCAGAAGTCCAATCAAATTAAAATGCTCAATTTGTCGGTACATGGTCAGACTAATTTGTTTAACTGTTTATTATTATTATTATTATTATTATTATTATTAACTGTAGCAGTGATCATTTCCAAAGTGCCTATATAAAATAAATGCATTGCATCAATACCTGGGAAACCCACATCAGGTGCTTTGGCAAAACGTTTTCTTTTGGCGTCGCCACTCGAGTCAGAGTCCGAGTGCACATACTGCTGATTTGGCCTAAAAAAAAGTATATATATACACACATATAAATAAATGTAGTTATGATACTACGTTTATTAGTCAAGGCTAAAGTCTGAATACATAGGCCCTCAGGCCACTGTGTGTTATCCTTTTAGCACTACTTGCAACTACAACAGCAGTGCCATTATTTACAACACCCTAGGGAGAGTTGTCCCTTTAACAAAGTGAACACTGTACCTGGATCTTCTTTTCTGGCGGAGATCTCCTTCGTCCTCAGATTCAATTTCAGAGGTTGGACACATAGTTGAGGTGTACTTGGTCTCTCGTTTTTTGGCCTCATCATGGGTCTCTGGAAAGAGCAGAGAGAAAATGACAATTAACATATCTGCAGTCCAGTGTTTAACGAAAAAATATATGTACCTCTTATCATATGTGCATCGTCACAATTTGCGTCCTCACTTTTTGTGTATGTGTTGCACGAAATACTCACCACACGTAGTAAGCTCACGTACATCCTTATAGGTGATCCATTTATCATCTGGTTGCAGTCCATCTCGAAGGGCTTTTGTGAGCTTTATGTGTTTAGGGGGCCATAACACAGTCTGGTCTTTAGCATTAAACCAGCTCTCTAGAACTACTGCTGTCCCACCATTTGGGAACTGTACAACTGACGACAGCACCACCTCACCATTCATCTTCAAAGGGCTGAAATGAGAATTTACGGTACTCATAATGATCTCTCCTTACAAGCCATTCCCATACCGTCCTAAACTAATATAATCCAGCCTTATTTCTGTCTGTAGTCGTCGGTGTAGGTTATCCAGTGTACATATCCACACGGTTCTCGTCTAGGGCTCCTCGGGTGAAAGCGCCAGGGTAAGCAGCCCAGCCTGGATAAGCACACTAGCTGGTACGAGGAAACGTTGGTAATGCTGGTCACTGTAGAACGGTAGCCGCACGATACACTATACATAATAGACTAATAATAATAGAATAGGTCGAACTCGACGATACAGCTTTAAACTCTGACACTTCAGCTATCAATTTGCACGCGGTCTCAAGGCTCTATTTTGGGGCAAAATGGGCACACTTCACAGCACGTTGTATCGTGGTGAAGGCTTCAACTTATTGGGGTAACTAACTGCTGTATCCACCTGAAACGTATTTATACGTAAGGTGAATAATCTATAGTACCAGCCTTATTTCTGTCTGTAGTCGTCGGTGTAGGTTATCCAGTGTACATATCCACACGGTTCTCGTCTAGGGCTCCTCGGGTGAAAGCGCCAGGGTAAGCAGCCCAGCCTGGATAAGCACAGTAGCTGGTACGAGGAAACGTTGGTAATGCTGGTCACTGTAGAACGGTAGCCGCACGATACACTATACATAATAGACTAATAATAATAGAATAGGTCGAACTCGACGATACAGCTTTAAACTCTGACACTTCAGCTATCAATTTGCACGCGGTCTCAAGGCTCTATTTTGGGGCAAAACGGGCACACTTCACAGCACGTTGTATCGTGGTGAAGGCTTCAACTTATTGGGGTAACTAACTGCTGTATCCACCTGAAACGTATTTATACGTAAGGTGAATAATCTATAGTACCAGCCTTATTTCTGTCTGTAGTCGTCGGTGTAGGTTATCCAGTGTACATATCCACACGGTTCTCGTCTAGGGCTCCTCGGGTGAAAGCGCCAGGGTAAGCAGCCCAGCCTGGATAAGCACACTAGCTGGTACGAGGAAACGTTGGTAATTAGTCCGCACACATTGCATTTTTGAAGCATTTAAAGGAAAACTCCAACATTTTGTGAAATTAGCTTATTTGACATCTTCCCTGGAGTTATAAGAAGATACATACCTTTTTCGTCTCTCGGGCTTAGGGAACGCCTGGACAGTTAGCCTAGCTTAACTTCATCACTGGAAGTGGGGCAGACATCTAACCTAGTTCACTACAGTCAGGAAATATACTTCAAATACAATCAAAATACAACTCCCAAACGTTCCCGTAAACATGTTGTGACCTGTGTATTTACCACATCTCCCAGTCACACAAGTCACACAAGTCTCCAAGTCACACAAGTCTCCCAGTCACACAAGTCTCCAAGTCACATGAGTCACACAAGTCTCCAAGTCACACAAGTCTCCAAGTCACACAAGTCACACAAGTCTCCAAGTCACACAAGTCACACAAGTCACACAAGTCCAAGTCACACAAGTCACACAAGTCTCCAAGTCACACAAGTCACACAAGTCTCCAAGTCACACAAGTCTCCAAGTCACACAAGTCACACAAGTCCAAGTCACACAAGTCACACAAGTCACACAAGTCTCCAAGTCACACAAGTCACACAAGTCTCCAAGTCACACAAGTCTCCCAGTCACACAAGCCCAAGTCTCCAAGTCACATGAGTCACACAAGTCTCCAAGTCACACAAGTCTCCAAGTCACACAAGTCACACAAGTCCAAGTCTCCAAGTCACATGAGTCACACAAGTCTCCAAGTCACACAAGTCACACAAGTCCAAGTCTCCAAGTCACACGAGTCACACAAGTCTCCAAGTCACACAAGTCACACAAGTCACACAAGTCACACAAGTCACACAAGTCCAAGTCACACAAGTCACACAAGTCTCCAAGTCACACAAGTCACACAAGTCTCCAAGTCACACAAGTCTCCAAGTCACACAAGTCACACAAGTCACACAAGTCACACAAGTCCAAGTCACACAAGTCACACAAGTCTCCAAGTCACACAAGTCACACAAGTCTCCAAGTCACACAAGTCTCCAAGTCACACAAGTCACACAAGTCACACAAGTCCAAGTCACACAAGTCACACAAGTCACACAAGTCTCCAAGTCACACAAGTCACACAAGTCCAAGTCTCCAAGTCACACGAGTCACACAAGTCTCCAAGTCACACAAGTCACACAAGTCACACAAGTCACACAAGTCACACAAGTCACACAAGTCCAAGTCACACAAGTCACACAAGTCTCCAAGTCACACAAGTCACACAAGTCTCCAAGTCACACAAGTCTCCAAGTCACACAAGTCACACAAGTCACACAAGTCACACAAGTCCAAGTCACACAAGTCACACAAGTCTCCAAGTCACACAAGTCACACAAGTCTCCAAGTCACACAAGTCTCCAAGTCACACAAGTCACACAAGTCACACAAGTCCAAGTCACACAAGTCACACAAGTCACACAAGTCTCCAAGTCACACAAGTCACACAAGTCTCCAAGTCACACAAGTCTCCCAGTCACACAAGACTCATGTGACTGGGAGACTCGTGTGACTTGTGTTACTGGGAGACGGGGTAAACACACAGGTCACAACATGTTTACAGGAACGTTTGGGAGTTGTATTTGGAGTATATTTCCTGACTGTAGTGAACTAGGCTAGATGTCTGCCCCACTTCCAGTGATGAAGTTAAGCTAGGCTAACGGTCCAGGCGTTCCCTAAGCCCAAAGCATGCAGAGAGACGAAAAAGGTATGCATCTTCTTGTCCAACTCCAGGGAAGATGTTAAATAAGCTAATTTCACAAAATGTTGGAGTTTTCCTTTAAGCGTTTCAATTCGCCAGCCAAACATGTTATCTGTGTACATGTAATATTGTACTAATTGTGTATTTATTAATGAGGTAAGTTATGCCCCGAAATCCGACGTTAGAGTCAGTGTGTCAATATAGTTACTGCACTTTAGCTTTGTAGGGCAGTATGGTTATGCTGTTAAATGAAGTAGTGGTATTGCAATGGCACCATCTCCGTCTGGAGAGAGAAGACATTTGCGCTTGATATAGCGAAGTTTACCTATCCCTATATCTTCTTGCAAGCCACTGACCTTGTATGTACCAATGTATGATGATTCACAGGGATACATGTAGTATGGCTGTTTGTGTCTGTACTTTCTGTAAATTATATATACCTCTTCCTCTGATTTAAGAATATTCTCTACTAATGCAAATCCATCTCCAACCTCAATACAATTGTCTCCTTTCTTTGTGGACAAAGTAAACCGATGAGTGGAGACCTTCCTGTACTGTTGTGAAGAAGTAAACTGTGGGGGGACAGGCCCATCAGTGTGAATATTACGCAAAATTGGATCATCTGTGGGACATGGGGATCCAACATGTGGAATTTCAGACAACCTTTTCACTACCTGTTGTAGAGGCTGATGTGGCTTGCGTAGAAGATGCTTAATTTGTCCAAGATAGTTCTCAAAAGGGAATCCTGAGATATTATCTAGAGTGCCAAACTTCCTGTATTCCTCAGCCAAATGAATAAGCTGGTGTACATTGTACACAATTTCACCTCTTCCATACACTGTCCCAAAGTGTTCAACAAAAGAAACCATCAACTTGTGCGCAAAGGCCAACATTTCCTCAGAAATACTAGGGGACAGCAACAAGTACATTCCAACAGAAAACAACATGAAGTTGTCATACAGCTCACTGGGGAGGGAATCCTTCAAAACAACAGGACCCCAATACAACATGAAGGATCGCAACTCAGTAGCTTTCGAGCGATCTAACTCTGACAGTTCCCTTGGTTTACGGTTAAATTCACAAGGCATGTAGGGACGTAGCTTTAGCAGTTTACCTGAAATGGCTTGTACAGTTTTGGAAGGGACCCTTGTTGCCAAATTCTTCCCCTTTAACCATATATTAAGCAGTTTCCTTGTAACTCCAAGACAACAGAGATGCATGTAATCAGTTGGAAACATAGAAACCATCTTAACTAAACCTGTTAAAGGGCTCGTCCCATTGTGATGTGCCTCATCAACCATGTCTGAGAAACTGGAGTCTGTCCTAAGTCTGACTTTTGTTTCAGGATATGTCATTTTATTTCTCCATACACCCTCCTGAAAACACTTGTCACAACCAGAATAGCCATTAAATGCCTTGGTCTGCTTAATATAAGCTCTAGCCGGGGCATCACAAATGAAAGAAGAAATCTGTACATCAAATTGCTTGTCATTATAAATAATGCCATTAGACAGTACATTCTGAAGATCTTTGACAAACTGCTCTAGGTACTCAAAAACACTCTTTGGCTTGCTTAGACCACAAAAAATGCCAACAACAAATGGGGACTTTGTGTAGTCACATTTGAGACTTCCAAGTATGGGCCAAAACTGAAGTTTAGAACTTTTGAATAAAGGTAAACCATCTATATTAAACTGTAAATTAAGAGTTGTCAGAGTTGCCGGTAAAATCAAACATGCCAACCGTGAAAGCACCCCTTTGACTAAACCAAAATGATAGTATTCTCCCCCTTCAATCTTAGTGGTAGGCACATGTTTTTGTGTTCCTAGCAATGTTCTTCCATCTTTAGGAAGGGTGGGGTGAAACATCTTCAAAAAGGACAGCAAAGATGATAGTGCAACCAGAGAGACTGAATAGGATGTTGCCCAATATTTTAAACTTGTCATGAGGAAATCTTCATTATGCTCATCACTGTCAAAGACATGTTCAGGTTCAATTTTGTCATCCCCAGCTATACTTTCAAAATGTGCATTTGACTCACCTGGTGAGTCAATATTTTCACTTTGATCACTGATAGTTAGTGGTCTGTTTAGTGGCAAGTCTGAAGTTGATAAATCTAGTGGCAAGTCTGATCTAGTTGTTAAATCTAGTGGCAAGTCTGTCTTTGGTAAATCGAGCAGGCACTCAGTATAGGCTGTGACAGGATCTGTGTTCTCTAAAGAGTGATGGTTTGTCCTTGAATTAGCAGCAACAATTAACTTATAATCAGTGAGGATAGCCTGCTCTGTCTCTCTCACTAATTTGTTGACTCTACGTCTTTTAGCCCGAGAATAAGATGACATAGTGATGAGGTGCTGTAGTCAATGTAATGGTACATACATTGTGCTATTTACTTGGCTAGAACAGGTCTTTGCTTCAATTGCTGCAACGTGCGGCTTCTTGAAACTGGTACGTGATTCTGGAAAAAGAAAGAAAAAAGGGGGGAGGGTCGACATTAATGTGCTGCATTGCAATGTGCAGGGTGAAACGCTTGCATAATTCTACATTTTGATCAATATCAAGAGAGTCCATTATTATATTATTGTTATATTGTTCATTAGAAAATACCATGTATATAACCAAACGTCTAACTATATAGTCAATGTAATGGTACATAAATTGTGGTATTTACTTGGCTAGAACAATTAAGTCTTTGCTTCAATTGCTGCAACGTGCGGCTTCTTGAAACTGGTACGTGATTCTGGAAAAAGAAAGAAAAAAGGGGGGAGGGTCGACATTAATGTGCTGCATTGCAATGTGCAGGGTGAAACGCTTGCATAATTCTACATTTTGATCAATATCAAGAGAGTCCATTATTATATTATTGTTATATTGTTCATTAGAAAATACCATGTATATAACCAAACGTCTAACTATATAGTCAATGTAATGGTACATAAATTGTGGTATTTACTTGGCTAGAACAATTAAGTCTCAAACAGCCTGCAAACTACCTGGCGTTCTATCGCCATGCTCTAAGACAAACTCTAACCTTAACCAACTTAGAAAGAGTGCAAGGGGAGATGAAGCATATAGCGATATAAACATAGTCATAGCATCAAATTAGTATTTAGATAAGCCACAGAAAAAAATCACGTTATAAAAATAAGCAGTTTCTAAGATAAAACGATTTGTTATGTGAAGCGCTTTATCAACATGGGCGCCGCCATTTTGTTTGGTGACATCACCGTCGCGGTGCATTTAGCTAGCTGGCTACCTAGCCGCAGCCGGGATTCAAAGCCAACTAACCGGCTAACCCAGCTCGCTAAATACTGCATGTAGCTAGCAGAACTGTAAAATTTGTTTGAACAGCCATACAAAAAGAAACACGCGGTCCCGTTGTCTGGTAGGCAACGTTGCATTTACGGATCCACGTGTTTACTAGGCCAGCTAGCGCGTGCTTCCTTGACTACTTCCTGTTCACCCAATAAGCATGCTTTTGATTGGCTGAGTCGCACAACGTCATTCAGTACCAACGCACGCAATTGGACCACGCAATTTCTAATCGTTTGGCGCTATAATATTTACATCGAAATAACTTAAACAACCGTACGATTCCACTTGCACACTCTCCAGAGTTATATTAAGCACACGCTACGAATATTCATGAATATTTATCTTAGTTGACGTATATATATATTTACCTACCAAACTGCAGCATATCACATGCACAACGCCGTCAAGATCCACTGGTGCACACTCACAATAACGTTATTTTTCACAGAACACAGTTAAGATAAAAGTAATATAGCCAAAACTTACTGTAAAGCACTCAGTAGAATCAAATCCGGGGGAACCAGACGTGCTGTTCTGTTAACATGCAGTTCACATTGAGAGAGTGCTCAGCTGCATGCTGGGACGTACCATATCTGTTTAAATTGGGGGGGGGGAATTCGGATCGGTCCAACGTAATGACGACAAACAGCATACGTTGAACAGCATCCGTTGATTCAACATTTATTAGATATTGGCATTTCAATCATTAAAATGCAACCACAAAACAATATTGATTCAATGATATGTTTTCAACATTAGTCAATTGCTTCAGCGGTTAATGGGTGATTCACCATCAATCGTTGACCTTAACCAAAAATCAAGCATTGTGACCATAAATCAACATTGAATTAACACCTTTTGCTATCTGGGTTGTGTTGTTCAAGTTGGTCATGAGCAGTAAAACTCCCGTTTTTATACATAAACAGATTGTTTATAGTAATACTGTGCATGATCATTACACTAGAGGTTCCAGTAATGGGCAGCTTGAATTACCAGGTCCAAAAAAGATCATTGACTCTTTGGAATAACCTGCCTCAAAACCTCTACTGCATTTACAGTAAATTAAATCTTAAATTGTATTTAACACAGTAAAGTATTTTAGTTTTGTTTTTTTGTTTTCTGTTTCTTTGCTCGCATGTAATTTTAGCTATCAGGAAGATGAGGAAGCTTCAGGTCCGACCATCAATCCTGCAGGCTTTCTACAACTCCTTTGTGGAATCGATAATGTCCTTTAACATTACATCATGGTTTGGGGTGATGCGTGCCATCAACCGGAAACCTCTCGACAGGGTCGTTAAGGTCTGCGGCAAGATCATTGGGAAGGACCAGGAGCCACTCAAGTTTCTCAAGTTTCAAGTTTCAAGTTTCTTTAATAGTTGTCATACAGAAGTACAGAATACTTTCATACAAAATGCTTCTTACTGTTACGCTCCAGAGACTGTGCTAGACAAGATAGTATCAAATAACATAGTATAGCATGTAATTTAGAAGAAGAAAATGAGGTCACAGTGTTCGGTATAGACATATGTACAATGTTCTGAGTTACCATATAATATACAATACTATGCAGTGTACTAATGTACAGTACTATATAGTGCAAAGCAGAAATGGGATGAGGTACAGTTTAGGTACAATTTACAGTAAGGTGTACGAGTTGTAGTGCAATCCTTCATCAATAAATATAAAGTGTGGGGAGTGGGTGCTACAGTGTGTTTGTTTAAAGTGGGTTTGTGCTATAAAGTGTGTGGAGTGGGTGCTACAGTGTGTCTGTTTAAAGTGAGTGTGTGCGTGTGGATGTGTGTGCTATGTGCGTTTGGTGGTTGTTGTTGTGTAGTGTTCATTGTTCGTTTAGCAGTCTGATGGCCTGGGGATAGAAGCTTCTTCTGAGTCTTTCTGTGCTCGCCTTGAGACTCCGGTATCGCTTGCCTGACCGCAGCAGTTCAAAGAGGCAGTTGTTCGGGTGACTGGAGTCTTTAATGATTCTCTTAGCCTTGCCCTTGCAACGCTTGTTGTAAATGTTCTGGAGGGTGGGGAGCCCCCCTCCAATTGTGCGTTCGGCTGAACGTGTCACTCTTTGTAGTCTGCTTCGGTCTTGTGCAGTGCTATTCCAAAACCAGGAGGTGATGTTGCCAGTCAAGATGCTCTCTATTGTACATGAGTAGAAGTTCTTAAGGATCTTCTGACTGACTTGGAACTTCCTTAGGCGCCTGAGGAAGTAGAGGCGTTGTCGTGCCTTCTTCACAACACTGTCAATGTGTGTGGTCCATGTCAAGTCCTCGGATATGTAGGCTCCGAGGTACTTAAAGCTGTTGACTCTCTCAACCGGTGCCCCGTCGATGCTGAGGGGGCTGTAGTCCTTGACCCCCGACCTCCTGAAGTCCACAATCATCTCCTTTGTTTTGCTGACGTTCAGGGAGAGGCTGTTTTCCTGGCACCATCCCGCCAGGACCTTGACCTCTTCCAGGTAGGCCCTCTCGTCGTTGGCAGAGATCAGGCCCACCACCACTGTGTCGTCAGCAAATTTGATGATTGTATTGCTACTCCGCTGAGCCACACAGTCGTGTGTGTACAGGGAGTAGAGGAGGGGACTCAGAACACAGCCCTGGGGGGCCCCTCAGCAGCATCCACAAGAAACGGACAGTTAAAAAGGCCTCCCAAATAGTTGAAGACAACACACACACCCTTCACACCCATTACAAACTAATGCCCTCAGGCCTTCGATACAGAGCTTCATCATTAAACAAAAGGGGCTTAGGTAGCTTCGTGCCAACCTCCATCAGACTGCTGAACACCTAGGTGTGGTGGAGGCCGGACCCCCCAACCCCCCCCCCAAGGACTTTGGACTACTTAAAATAGACTCCCCCTTCCACCTGATGGACATATATCACCTGTACTACTATTATTTATTATTTATATACACATAGAACTGCTCCACATGGATTTTAATATATCATGCTTTAAGTACTGTAGTTTTAATGTAGTTGGTGTTTTTTTATATAGTGGTCTTTTTACTGTAGTTCTAACGAAGCTGGTGTTTTTTTTTTTTTATAGTGGTGAGTGTCTATGTATTGTGACTGTATGTTTGTATTTTAACCACTGCACAAATGAAGTTCTGAATGGAAAATAAAGTAATTTGAAGTTGAAGTTGAAGTATCTTATTTGTTAGCTTCATTGTGCATTGAGTACTGACTTTTAATAATTTTGTTTTGCAACAATAATTGTTTTTGTATGTTTTTTTGTGTGGACCCCAGGAAAACCAGCTGGTTCAGTGGTTGCTATATGTCACCAGCTAATGGGGATCCTTAATACAATCAAATCAAATCAAATCAAATCAAGTCCAAGTCCGAGTCATCAGTGCTGAAAATCAGCACTGATGTCCTGGACTTGAGTAGTACAACACTGGGTGCAGATCAGGGACGTGCACAGGACTTTAGAGGGGCAGGTGCTCAAAGGCTGAAAAGGGCACTGTACCTGTCTGTGTTTTTAACCGAGCGTGCGTAGCGCCCAAGCCCAATTTTTAAGGGCCCTTTTCGTGTGGGGGGACCCCCTTTTTATGCTTTTTGGGGGGTTTTGGTGATCAAATATTGAATATTGAACTATAATAATCAGTGCAGGAGCTCACTTATCCTTGAAAGACACTTTTATCACTGACTTAAAAGGCCCATACATCTCCATAAATGTTCAGGGGGGAGGGAATAAGTGCTTACCCTACAGACCCCAAGAAGTGCTGTATATTCTGTATTGTTTAATATAAATGCATTTTTTATTCCAATCCCGATTTGTATTTGAGATTCCCAAATCCCATCGGACTTGACTTCTTCGTATCCCTCAGTGAGTGTAATACCAGCATTCAACTGTATGCGCCACAGCGGTTTCTATCATCATCATCATCATCACCACCCACGTTATGCATAAAATATATAGGTCCGCGAAGAGGCCGTGCAAACTGCAATGGAATACGGGGCATCTCTCTCTCTTTACCTAATATTTTGATTCTATCCTGACATTTATCAGTTGGAAGGCCAGTCTATGCGTAACGCAAAAAAAAAAAAGGGCACTTTTTTTACGAGGCTCAAAAAGGCAGGTGCTCAAGCACCCCTTGGGCTCTATGTGTGCACGTGCCTGGTGCAGATAACGCTCTGTGCATTGGCTTGAAAAGTGTATTGCTGCACAGTGAGATGGAGGTGCGCTTGATTAGTATCACAGGCCAGTTGAACTGCGCCCAGGAGAGGCAGCAGGCCAAAATGATTTGATAAACTAATCCAGCCTGGGGGCCGGATGAAGACGCCAGGCCTTGAGTTTCACACCTGTGCTCTAAGCTATAGGATTTTATTTGATTGGGCTATATTAATGTTAGTTTATGTTAGAAATATCACATGCCGGATAGGATGTAACACCATTATATTATGCAGGATTTTTCCCCCACCATTATAATTGTTGTACAGTATAATGCTGTATTGTATGTATCTGTGTGTATGAGAGAGGGATATGCGCATGTGTGTTTGTGCTTAATGTCGGGGGGGGGGGGGGCGGCATTGTGTAGTTATCCTATATAGCTTTAAGAGGGGAGGTTGTTTATAAGCCCTTGGGCTTTTTGACCTTTCCTGCACATTTTAACTGTTCTTCTTTTACTTATTTTATTCCAAAATGTATGTTTGTAAGTGCAAATAACAATAAATAAACACTAAACACATCATGTTTGGTTTAAAGGGAAACGATAGGTTATGTATAACCTAGTTATATGAGTACTGGCTGAGCGTCCCGCTCTTAAGCCTATCGAGATATACCTCATCTCATGTACCTATTGTACTCCATCACGAATAAAAAGAAGTACACCCACACCTGCCGGGTCCCGCCTCTATGGAGGCGTAGCCTATAAGACAGTAGGCATGGTCAACAAAAACTCTTCCTCGCCAAAATCCAGTTTTCAGTAAAAGATCCCTCAAGGGGACTCAGGGCTGCTTAAGAGCGGGACGCTCAGCCAGTACTCATATAACTAGGTTATATACATAACCTATCGTTATATATCGTACTTGGCTTATCGCGTCCCGCTCTTAAGCCTATCGAGATATGGGTTAGATCGGACGCGAGGCCCGACAAATGTACCCCCTGAGGACCCGTAAGCCCACATCAAGGGGTTTGGGGAGTCCCGTCACCCCATCCTTCCTAATGAAGGGGGGGTGCAGTCAACTCCACCGGAGTGCAAGCAAGGAGGAACTAGAACCCCTTGAACACACAGCACAGGCGGAACCACGTGTGACCTAACACACTGTGGCCCATACCCACACACTCCTGCTACCCTACCAAAGGACGGGAAGCAGGAAAGGCCACAGACCCCAGAACCGCCTGGGAGACAGAACCCCCGGTCATGTCCATGAGGTAAAACCTTACAAAGGGGCCCGTGGAGGATCATGAAGCTGCAGCACAGATGTCCTCCACCGAGGCCCCACCCAACAGAGCGGCAGAGGCAGCCACCCCATGAGTGGGGTGCGCCCTGACGCCCCCAGGGGGATCCAGCCCGGCCAACGTGTAGCAGAGGGCAATGCCCTCGCACAACCAATGGGACAGGCGTTGTTCGATAGTGCCTTACCGGCCTGAGAACCACCGTGACAGACAAAAAGCTGATCGAATACAGAATACACTTCGTAACCCCTGACGACGCAGAGGCCCCAGTGCGGCCTCCACGCACTTGGTGAAGATGCGGGGAGCCAGAGAAAACCGAACGGCAGCCTCTGGTACTCATACGCTAACCCTGCAAAGGAAGCGTAGGTAAGCCCTAGGATGGAAGATCGGAGATGCGAAAACGCATCCTGCAGGTCTATGGAGGAGAACCAGACCCCCACCTGACAGTGTTCAACAGGTAGGAGACGACCCAAAAAATGCTGAACCTTCCCATGGGACAGGTCCAGCATGGGTCTGACACCCCCCCCCCCCCTCCCGATTTCTCAGGTACCAGAGAACACCGGGAGGAGAACGCCACAACGATGGCTTGCTTCGTCCACAGAGATTGGATCTCGTTGACCAGAGCTGTCACTGCTGGTGACCCTGACAATAGGGTCTGTACCAAACCCGAAAAGGAGTGGGGTTGTGTAAACACAAGTCCCCGCCTCAGCGTTCTCTCCATCCACCTCGACATATGGTACTGCCGTAGTCATATGTGATGACACTCCCAACGCACCCGCCGCCATGTGGTGCAGGTCCGCCAGGAACTGTAGATAGTTGGCCCGGTCCCACCCGCTGTGCGTAGCCAACCCTGGACCCTTGCGAGCAGAGCGTTCCGTGGAGTCGGGTCGGACCCTGACACTACCCACGAGGCAATCGCACCCAAGGGGGGACCCCGACAGAAAGGGCCGGTTTGATACGGGGGAAGCTGACATCAATCTAGGTGACAAAAGCCCCCCCACTGAACACCCCTCCAGAACATGCTGAGGAGTTGTTCTGCAGCCGGACATGCAAGGCGTGAGGACCCCATGGGTTCCTACACACCGTAGCCCTGCAGTGATATTACTACCACCCAAATCACGCGTGCCTGCGAGACCACTGCCATTCTTTCAGGAGTGGGAGGCACCAACATGATACCTGGCCTGGCGAAGGCGAGGCCGGGGAAGCCCGCACTGTGTGCCTCAAAAGGTTTCGAGCCCCCCTGCTGACAACACTTATAGTTGACAGACGTAACACCAGGCTCAACCAACACAGCTATGGTGTGGGAGCCGCTTGACAGCACAACATTCTCACGGACAGACCCAGGCTCAGCCATCAACTGGGTGTCAGCCCCTGTCCCCATGAGAAGCGAAAAGTGGGGCCGCCCGCACTTCAGCGAAGGCACGCGGCCCGCAGCCAAAGGAAACAATCAGAGCCCCCTTTTTCCGCTGGTGTTGGGGGAGGGAGTGATCGGAGAGCAGGCTGCTCGCGGCAGGACGGCGACGGCTTGTTGTTCAAGCCGAGCCCATCCAACATGGCTGATCCCTCGGCCGCCAAGGCTGTCGGCCTTGTGGACACCCAAGTCCCGTCCTGCAGTAGTATAGATCTACTGCCACCCGCCGAGCCTCAAGCATCGGCTTCCGGGTGGAAACCCCGTTCAAAGCCCCGCCAGGGCACAGGTTTAACGCTACCTGGCTAGGTCTACCTAGTCATGGCACACCCTGTTGACAACCCATTTACCCGTAAAAAGGGTAAAATAGGACTCAGCAAAACCCCCACATTAGCTACCGACTGACATTCATTGATGAACTGGGCAAGAGGAGGGAAAAGCAGCAACATCCCACGGCGGAGACATTAGAACAGCGTAGCAGTAGTGTTAGCATGTAGCATTAGCATTAGCACGTAGCATTAGCATTAGTTGTTTAACAGCACGCTACTAGGACCGTTTGGAACCCGTTCACTGCAGTGAAACGTCCACCAAACCATCCCGCCCCTGGCGCCGACACACAACATGGTTGTGTAACAAAACAACCCAGCATTACTAACACTAATACCCATGCCTGATGACACAGGGCCTACCTGTGTGCAAGCTGGCTCGATAGCCAACCTTGCACGCTGCTTCCTGGATCTGCTGTCACCAGATGAGGAAACATCAGAATAGGCCCGACGTGTCGCTGAAACATGCCCCGAAGATTCCAGGGGTAAGCAAACCTCCGGTAACTTTCAACATTACGCAATTTCTCATAATCTTTTCATAACAACTAGTTAACATAAGGTGCACTGCATCCGTTATGATGGAAACGAAAATAGAGGAAGAGTGTATTGGTGACCATGCCTACTGTCTTATAGGCTACGCCTCCATAGAGGCGGGACCCGGCAGGTGTGGGTGTACTTCTTTTTATTCGTGATGGAGTACAATAGGTACATGAGATGAGGTATATCTCGATAGGCTTAAGAGCGGGACGCGATAAGCCAAGTACGATATATAACTATATGCACAGAGTCTCTTCAGCATAGATTATTGAATCAATTAGTTGTTGATTGACATATCATAGGCTTTCAAGTTCAACTGTTCTAATCCCCTCTGGGAAGTGGCATAGCAGCTTGGTGGGGGGGGGGGGGGGGGGTGGTACAGGTACAGGTACACAGATAAGATAATAGAACATAGAACAAAGTGCAAGTAGTAATGATAATAGTGATAACAGTAGTAGTAGTGAACAGTAGTGGGTGGCAGGATTCAATCAAACAGTAGTAATAGTGATGATGGTCCTAGTAACACACTGCACCAGAGTCCATGCAGTGTTTATTATTAAGAGTCAGACAGTTCTAACAGTGTTTATTATGAAGGAAATATCAGTTTAGGAATTGTATTCATATGCTAGCGAATTTCGACCGGAAATAAATCCCAGTGGCCATTTTGCTGTAGTCAGTATGATGAAGGAAAGACAGGGCTTTCAATGAGCGTCGGAATTTCGAAAAACGACATTACCCAGCTCATGCCAGTTTCTGTCAATCAAATGACTTATGGGTGAATTTTCTTTATTTCTCTTACTTTTCGGGGTTATCTACCACAAAACTGAACGTTATTGGCATAGATTGGAGCGCAGTTAGTGTGTCTACCTTCTGTGAACGTTTAGCAAAACTCCACATTGCAAACCGATAAAAAATGGCGGAGCCATATCCATTAGAAGAAAGGAACTGTACTTACAGTATAGATTTCACTCACGGTTCTTGCTGCACGCCTGGTGATACTAAATCCAAATTTAACTCTGCCATTGGAAAGAGTAGATTTGGCGCGATCCAGAGATGTGCAACTTGGCTATAATAAGGTAATTTATAGGCCTTATATTCTATATTCTAATAATATTTCAAATTGCATGTGTCCGGATGGCAGAATTCAGGACTGTATCTACAAAACCTTCTGTTTAATCATTTTTCATGTCTGGTAATTTTTTGCATGGTGTTATTCACCGTAAAAGATGCAAAAAAAATCATAATTTATATTCTCCTTTTTTTCATTACAATTTACCCAAGCCTAGTAACAGACACACTATTTCTGACACTGGCAAATTGGCAATACATACCCCCAGGTCGCTAGATGTTCCTAGATACCAAGAACATAAACATTTATCTTGTAGAAGTGGAGCAATCTTCCATTTACTTAGGCATGTACCTTTAGGCGAAATGTCTAAAGGGCTACAGTTAATTAACAGGTTAATAACACTTTAACCTATTGGTAAACAAACGTATTGTTGAAAATATACACTATGACTGCTGTTTTGACAGGATTAGGGTCTTTACTCTTGGCTACATTTGATTAAAAAAACAGCGACATTAATCCATAGTCTGTGGACATGGATTTATGACGTGATGTCATCTGCGGTCTGCCGACGGACCGCTCGGGCTAAAGATGTTAAGAGTCAGATAGTTCTAACAGTGTTTATTATTAAGAGTCAGATAGTCCTAACAGTGTTTATTATTAACAGTCAGATAGTCCTAACAGTGTTTATTATTAAGAGTCAGATAGTCCTAACAGTGTTTATTATTAACAGTCAGATAGTCCTAACAGTGTTTATTATTAAGAGTCAGACAGTCCTAACAGTGTTTATTATTAAGAGTCAGACCAGTCCTAACAGTTCTCAAGTTCACCAGCCGTTAGCTCTCCAGCAATTGCCAGCAGTCCGTGCCCACGGTTGTGGAGCCTGATAGCTATCGGCACGAAAGACTGGCCGAGTCGGTTTGTGGTGTGTCGTGGGGGGATAAAGTCTATGGCTGAACGTGCTCCTCATCCTGGCTAGCTCCTCATAGAGGGGGTGGGAGGGGGTTTCCAGTATAGCATCCAGCTTTTTCTTCATCCCCCTCTCGGCTACCACCTTGAGTTTGACCAGCTCGACTCCCACTACGGAGCTAGCCTTCCTCACCAGCTTGGTCAGCTCGTTAGTGTCTCTTGAGTTGATGTTACCCCCCCCCCCCCCCCCCCCCCCCCGCATACGACGGTGAAAGGGACCGTTGTCTCATTTATTATCTCATTATTATCGTTTTATTATGCTGAGACCTATGGCAGGGTAAAACTCAAACATTTATAGAGGCCTCTTTTGATATTAACCAAGAGACCAGGAGGTGAAAAGTTCACTCTCAAGGTTGTAGACTTTCCAAATGATTCTTACAGTTCTTTCTGTAAGGCAGTTTGCCTTAGGGATAAGGATTAAACATTATTTAAGTCATTTTGCCAACTGATATAGATTAGATGAGGGGTGGGTGCTTTGGAGGGCTTTTTAATTATGTTTTTTATGCCTTCTCTCTGCCTTCCCTCTAGCACATAACCTCCTAGTTTCATAGGCTTGTTAAATCAATGTTTTTATTTCTATGTATATTAGATTCAAATGTGTTGTCATTATACAGCACAAGTACAGTACAACGAAAATACGTTTGGCATCCAACCAGAGTGCAAATGTAACAGTAAAGAATATACAAAGTTCAGGTGATTCATCTGGATATAAAATATATAAATTAGTACTACTGAGTAATACTGCTACTCGGGTGTATGTACAGAGTTGTAGTATTAATATGTACAGTGAGACACTATGGTAGTAAGTTATACTGTAAGAGTAGGTAAGGGATATGTACATATAGATAGTATCTATGTGTAAAATTATTATATGCAGGCATGTACAGACAGATGTGGATATATATATATATATATATATATATATATATACGGTAAGAATATATATATATATATATATATATATATATATATATATATATATATATATATATATATATATATATATATATATACACAGCATTATTGTACATGCTATTATACAGAGTTATATGGGTTATATGAAGGTATATTCAGACAGATATGGATATATATATATATATATATATATATATGCAGTAAATAGAAGTATATAAATGTATATATATATTTATATGGGTAGACTCTAGTATGATAGGTAGTTGTGATTATTATGATTACAGTGTAGGGCAGTTGTAGACAGTGAAAGCAGTAGGTATAGGCAACAGAGTTCAAAGTTTGTACAGTATGGATAACAGAGCCTAGGGTATAGGCGATGGAGATCAGAGGAATAGACTGAGAGAGGGAGACAGTATATAATACTGCATTACATACTGCAGCGCACTCCTCGCTCCCTAAACAAAATGGATCCCCAGATCTCCCCCCTCTGTGTGACGTGTAGAACAGGAACCTACTGCCAAAGTATCCGGCGATGCTCTTTGATATCAGGCAGGTATTCAGTCTTCCCTCAGTCACAGTTTCCTATGGAACACCTCAGTGATACATTAACCCTTTCACTACCACACCGCCAAAGAATTAACCCTTTCACAGCAACAATACATAATGTTAACCCTTCCACTGCCACACGACAAAGGGTTAACCCTTTCACTACCACACTATAGACAGAGAGGAGAGAGAGAGGAGAGGAGAGGAGAGGAGAGGAGAGGAGAGGAGAGGAGAGGAGAGGAGAGGAGAGGAGAGGAGAGGAGAGGAGAGGAGAGGAGAGGAGAGGAGAGGAGAGGAGAGATTGAGACAAAGAGAGTAACCAGGTCTGGCAGGGAGAGGAGAGAAAAGACAGCAGGTAAGAATTCACAGCCAGCTGGCCGAGCCATTTGTGTCTCTACCATTTTCCAAACCAAACCTACGTACCCTTGATTACATGTTATGTAGCTCATGTGAAGGTGTTCTGATCACATGTGAAGGTGTTCTGATCACATGTGAAGGCAGGGCCGGACTGGGGAAATAATTCATACCGGGAGATATAGCGCGAAATATAGCCCCAATCAGGCCACTTTTTAAGCGGGGGGTCTGGGGGTCCCCCACCCGGATTTTTTTTGTTACAAAGACTTAATTTCCTGCATTCTGGTGAATTTTAGTGCATGTGAATCACTAACTAATGAGCCAACAATTGCTTAGTACAATGTACTGTTATGAACCTCAAATAAAACTGTTGTGGCACTAGCAATGGTACTCTCTCCACCTTCAAAAAGAAAAAAGCAAGAGCACAACATATTTTTCTATTTACTATTATAATACAGTTAACCACTCTCTCCACCTATTCAAACAGAGCAAGAGCACAATACCATATTCACTTTACTGATGCACTACCCATCAACAGACCTTTCATTACAATACTATAATAACAGCCACTGCCAGAATAGTGACACATGTATCGCGTGTGGTGAGCACACGCATGCATGCACAACAAAGACAGAAGATTGCGTTGTCTCAATCATTTTAACTATTAAATGAGCTCAAAGTATGAGCTCACTGACTGAAATTTCCAACAAAAAGCATCAATTGTCAAATAATATTGATCACATTAACTAGACTAGATGTTTTTGAGGAAATTAGAAAGGGAACAACAACTTAACCCTTGTGTCTGATCAGATTCTTATTTTTTCGATAACGTTGCAGTGATTATGTTTGTAGCCAATGTGGCAAAGGTGTGGCAAAGGTGTGAATTATCTCTCTCTTTCATAAATTGTTTATTCAACTTCAGCCCCAATCATAACCACCACATATTGTTTTTTGTAATGTCAGATTTAACAACTCGTTCCAGAAAAGTGGGAGTGTGCATCTGCTATTCCATTCGCTGCCTCCGCTGTCAATCAGTTGTATCGCCTGGTCCCGCCTCCACCAATCACAAGCGGCAGCACGGCTCCATTGTGTGTGTGTGTGTCCGCGTGGAGGGAGAGAAGTCAGATAGTTCTCCAACTCTCCAACAGACAGTGAACTCCTGGTTGTTCCCCACCCATCTAGGTTATCTAAAAACTATCGCGCCGCACCGCCGCCACAACTAGAAACAATGGCCTGGCAAAAAAAATAAAAATAAAAAAATTATAATAAAACAAATTATTATTGTTTTTTTTTATATACTTTTTTTTTTTTTTTTTATATGTGCAGGCCAGGCCACCGGGAAAGCTCCCGGTGCTCCCGATGGCCAGTCCGGGCCTGTGTGAAGGTATTCTGATCACATCCACATGTGAAGGTGTTCTGATCACATGTGATCTTTCAGTAGTAAAATCCATGTGGCTTCTTTTTACGGTAGTACATGTCAGGAATATATTGTCCTGCATGCCTTTGCATATGCAGAACAGTTATCCTACAGTATACCGTACGTCTCATACTAGGACAGAGCAATTAAAGACATTAGTGAGGAAAGATTGTCAGATTACTGTGTTGAATGTTTGGTTTGAGAGATTATCCATGTGTAAATATGGATGAGTGTGTCTGTGTAGGTGCTTGCATGCGTGTGTGTGTGTGTGTGTGTGTGTGTGTGCGTGTGTACTTGCGTGTGTGTGTGTGTGTGTGTGTGTGTGTGTGTGTGTGTGTGTGTGTGTGTGTGTGTGTGGGAAAGAAAGTTTGCTGACTGTCGTGCAGAAGTTGGCTGCTAGTTCTAAGGATGCGTGCATCCCCCGCTGTGCCCACAGTAGGGGGTCATGTGTGTGTACATGACTGTGTGTGTGTGGGTGTGTATATTCATGCAGGTGTGTGTGTGTGTGTGCACGTAGGGTTGTCTGTGTGTGTGTGTGTGCAACCGATATCACTCCCATGCGTGAAAAATGCCCGCCAGTCCACTACAGCATAGCGTGTCAGTGTCAGGAGAAATGGCTGTGGTGCGTGAAAAGAACACACAGGTATGAAGGTGCAGTTAACACGCAGTACCAGCAGGGGGAGTTAACCCCAAAACAAAACAAATATTTACTCTGCGACAGGGTATCAAACCAGCAGTCACTAATAGGCGAGTGCTTTCACTACTACAGTATCCACACACATACACACACACAGTTTTACAGTTTACCTAATGATTATGGTTAGAGTATAATGTTCGGTCTTAACTCATTCACCGCCGGCCATTTTCCTCATCCTGTTCTAGCTAGGCCACGCTTTAAAAGATAGGAGTGCGTCACCTTGTTTGCAGAGCTATATCTATATTCTATATTATAGCTATGGATACAATACTATGGTCATTTGACAGTAACTATCTTCTGTCCAAGATGCAAAAAAGAATACATTTGTTCATGAATACGTTTGCGTGTTATCCCGTGGTGAATATAAGTGTAGTTTCGGAGTGATCCGGGCTAATTCCTGGAGAGCTGAGTTATAGGGCCCTACGTGAATTCTACTAAAAGCATTGGCGTTTCATCCCTGGACATGCTACTATTTACAAATCAAATGTATATAATACATATTATGTTTCTTCATGAATGCATGAGGTCGTTTCCGATGCTTTGATTGCCAGTAACGGCATTCGTTGTGAACCCCACACACGCTGATCAGCTGGATCGATATGAAAACATTGTACGATCAAGCTGGAATTGACGTCAGATAGTCCTTACCTTTGATTGGGCGTATTCCAAAAAGAATATTCCAATTGCCTGATTGCGATTTCCAGTATTGGTGTCCATCTGGTCCCGGACATAATTTGGCACAACTTATGGATAGAGTGTGCTAGATGCGTTTCGAAGTGGTCGGATGAAGCGATCTACTTGGCTCTGTCTAAATGCAGCGCCCGGAGGGGTTTAAACGTAACACACGGTCTGGAACAGGGTTTACTGCACTCTCGATACTGCCACCTAGTAGGATCTGGTTGGTACTGCACCCTCGGGTCCCAGTATGCCTTTTAACGGCAACATACAGGTCCGTGACATTGAATAGAATATTAAAATCGAAAAAAAGGAAAACGGACCAAATAACGTATATATATATACGTGGTTGGTGTTCAACGGTTGTCGAGCAAACACGTATATAAACGTTGTTGGAGCAGATTGTGTTAATAAGGTTTAGGTTAAAGGTTATTGTCACAGTGCTACTCTGTGCCTTAGCGTACTTACACTGTGCTTACACTCACCTGCAGTATCACAATTCTATATATAATACATCTTTCCAGAATGTAGAATTATTGTTACTTGTAGTGTTGCTGGTCTTCCCATGTGTTTAGGCTGAAGCTAGCCAAGCGGAGGCTAGCCAGGCAGCTGGTTACGCCATTTATGTCATTGTTTATTTTCACAGTATATGCATTAACACCATTTACATGTACATGACACAAACAGTGTGTGTGTGTGTGTGCACGCTGAGCCTGCCTCACCAAGCCGTTTCTCCACGCATTTATTTATTTCTAAGCAATAGAAATAAATAAAACAAACAACAAATAATATCACAGAGAACAAGACGGTATATGGCATATTAATACAGTCTATTCCACTATAGAGTAGCTATATCCGCGGCGATTGGGTTTAGTTCTTATTTATACATTTTTCGGACATGGTTCGTTGAGTCATGACTATAAATGTAAAACATATTTTTTTTTTTTTTTTTTTATAAATGTTTTTTTTTTCAATTTTCAACATAGAACAAGACATCACAATACAATACCATCAATAATAATAAAAATAATGACACTAACAACAGTAATAACAATACAAGACAGGCAAACAGAAAAGAAAAAAGACAATACAAATTAAATAAGGAAATGACAATAGAAAATAAAATAAATAAAATAAAATAAAATAAGTGTGGCTTTCACGTGTGCGCCTTATCTCGTGTGCTATATATACGTGTGTTCTACCTACCCATATGTGCGTGTGCTTTACCTATGTATATGTTTTATGTGTACATGCATATATGTGTGTTGTGAACGTGTGCATATGACCGTGTATTCCCTAGTAGCCCAGAGTGCACGTACAGTACTACTGCAGCCAAGAGGACACGTACAGTAACAATGTAGTCAAGTGGGCTGTACAGTATTATTATAGTCAAGAGGGCATGTACAGTATCACTGTAGTCAAGTGGGCATGTACCGCATTGCTGTAGGCAAAGGTATATGTACAGCATTACTGTAGTCAAGAGAACATGTACCGCACTACTGTAGCCAAGAGGACATGTACAGTATCAATGTAGTCAAGTGGGCATGTACAGTACTACTGTAGTCAAGTGGACATGTACAGTGTCACTGTGGTCAAGGGTACATGTACAGCACTACCCAGATAGCAAAAGACATTAATTAAATGTTGGATTTTGGTCAGATTGGTTATTTTTGGTTGAGGCTGAAAAAGCTATGTTTATTCAATATCTAAATTACAGACACCATTTCAACATTTGAAAAACTGTTGTTGAATCGATTTAGTATAGATGCTTGTTTTTCAATGTTGAAATGCCCAACAATGAAATTACATGGTTACAACGTAGTGCTGATAATCCCCCCTCCCCTCCCCCCTCCCCTTCGAGGGGGTAGGTCGTAAGCAACTCGCGAGGCCAGCTAGAAGATCTCACGGGACTTGAGGCATTAAAAGAAAAACTTGGCGCCATGGTGTCTTCATTCAGCGTGACTAGTCAAGTGCGCACATGTCTTTGGTAAGTCCTTGACAATATAATGTATTATGCTATTCACATTAGGCATGTGCCGGTAACCGGTTTCACGGTTTGAAAATGTCAAAACCCCCGGCCTGGAAAGTAGCGTTAACTTATAACAGCGCAAGCTAACGTACGTCAGCTATACGTCAGCTCAACCATGCGAGTCTGCTAGCTTAGCCAGCTAACGTCAGCTCGACCATGCGAGTCTGCTAGCTTTAGCCAGCTACACAGACCATGCGAATCTGATAGCTTAGCAAGCTAACGTCAGCTCGACCATGCGAGTCTGCTAGCTTTAGCCAGCTACACAGACCATGCGAATCTGATAGCTTAGCAAGCTAACGTCAGCTCGACCATGCGAGTCTGCTAGCTTTAGCCAGCTACACAGACCATGCGAATCTGATAGCTTACCAAGCTAACGTCAGCTCGACCATGCGAGTCTGCTAGCTTTAGCCAGCTACACAGACCATGCAAATCTGATAGCTTAGCAAGCTAACGTCAGCTCGACCATGCGAGTCTGCTAGCTTTAGGCAGCTACACAGACCATGCGAATCTGATAGCTTAGCAAGCTAACGTCAGCTACACTCTGACGTCACGAGAACGGCGCCATCTTTGTATGGGGGAAACAAATGGATTTCTACTGATCAAATGTCTGCGTTGAGCTCTGTTTTTATTACATATTTTACCACATTCTTGTTGATTTCATAACCTTTTCATATAATTTGTTTTGAAAATATTGAGGCCAACATGGCATTTCACTATTTCGAAAGCCTTTCTGGTTTGTTTGTTTGTTTGTTTATTTACACATATAAAAACAGTTACATATATAATACAATATAGTCCACAAGGGATGTGTAGGAGAATTGCCTAAAAACCCTCAAGGGGCTTGCATGTGGCATTCACCAGGAAGCAAAACTACATTATATCAAGATAAATATAAAATATAAGATAAAATCCCCCCCCCCCCCCCCCTGAACAAACAAACACACACAAGCAGGCCTACATAGACACCGAAGTAGGCACCCCATGCCATACGATTTCTGGTATAGAGAAAACAATCAATGACAGTAAGAATATATAATAAAACGAAAATACAATAACAAAATACATCAAGCCATCAGACTACAGTTTGTAAAGGAAGTCCATATGGGAAATATTGGTGATCTAGGAGATGAGATTTCAGTGCTCTTTTGAATTTCAGAAAAGAAAATTCCAAAATATGTGGAGGCAAAGAGTTCCACAACTGTTAGCATTCAGCAACAATTAGATTTGAAACGTTTCAAAATGGTGCCACCTTGATCAAATAAAAAAGCTACTGTACATTACAGTAGATTTCATTATCTGTTCTCATGCACGCTGGTGATACTAAATCCAAATTGAACTCGGGCATTTGAAAGATAATATATGTATATATATAAATGTGCGAATTGGCTATAATAAGGTAATTTATGAGCCTGCTATTGTATATTCTATGATAATATTTCAAATTACATTGGTCCGGATGGGAGAATTCAGTACAGTATCTACAGAACCTTCTGTTTAATAATCTTCCCTTTATTTATTTTACACTCAAGAAGGTATTGAACAAGATCAGTGGCAGTTTTTAATGTTTGGTCATTATTAGCATGGTGTTATTCACTGTCAAAGATGCAAAGAAAAATCATAATTAATATTCTCCTTTGTTTCATCACAATTTAAGCAAGCCTAGTAATAGACACAATATTTCTGACACTGTGAATATACATTAGATAGATAGATGACGCTATACAAGAATATGCAAATGGCCCTTGTAGAAGTGGAGCAATATTCCATTTACCTAGGTATATATTTTAGGCGGATTTTCAGAAAATAGGCTCCGGGTGGAAGAGGTTAAATATTTTAAAATATGTTGGAAGGACCTGATAAATTAATAATTTGGCTGATATATATATTTGTTTTATGTATATATTATTTTAATAATTTTTTCCCCTCTATTTTCAGGGTTGTGCTACAAGAGAAGAGGACTGGAGGATTCACTGCAAAAAAAAGGCCAAGTAATAACAAAAAAATTATAATCAGCACCACCTCTTTTCTATTTAGACCTGTTGTAACCTATACGTTATTATATACCTTTCAATCTGGGAGTTAATGGGTTAAGATGGCTTCTTATGAATCGTATTGGGCTAAAAGACGTAGAGTCATTCGAACTGTAAGGGGCATAGAGAAAGATATCCTTAAGGAATATGAGGAATCTCTGCATAATCAAAGAGAAAATATTTACCCCTGTGTGAATAGGGAACCTGCCTTCACAAGCTCACACTTTTCCCAACTAGATGCACTACCAGCTTCACATGTAGACATAGAAAATGGTCATATAGATGGCAGTGTAGCTGGCAATGATGAAGTTGAGTCCGATGTGCAAATGAAAAATGATCATTCTGATGGTAGTGCAGTAGCTCGAAATGAAGTTGATCATATGCAAATGGAAAAATGATGATATAGACGATGAAGCTGGCAATGATGAAGATGAATCAGATTCTCACTATGAGAGCGATGAGGAGCAGCCGCCTAGTCAGGATCTGCTTATAAGGAGCCTAAGATATTGGGCAACATCCTACTCCATTAGTCTTGTTGCTTTGTCTGCTCTGCTGTCCATCTTAAAGCTATTTCACCCTAAGCTCCCTAAAGATGGAAGGACTCTGCTTGGAACACAATCTCATGTTGCAACCACTCAAATGCAAGGTGGCGAGTACTATCATTTTGGATTGGTGCGAGGAATACTTTCACGATTAAAATGTTTAAGTTTACCAGTGAACCTCACAACTCTTACTTTACAGTTCAATATAGATGGTCTCCCCCTCTTTAGGAGTTCAAGACTTCAATTCTGGCCTATACTTGCAATCCTGAATTGTGATTACACTAAGTCCCCATTTATTGTCGGTATATTTAGTGGTTTAAGCAAGCCAAAGTGTGTTGTTGAGTATCTGCAGAAATTTGTTAGCGACCTTAAAAATGTGCTGGCTAATGGCATTGTTCATAATGGTAAGAAATTGAATGTACAGGTTTCCTCATTTGTGTGTGATGCTCCTGCTAGGGCCTACGTTAAGAATATTAAGTCACATAATGGTTATTCAGGGTGTGACAAGTGTGACCAAGAGGGTGTGTGGAGGAACAAAATGACGTATCCAGAAACAAATGTCAGGCTCAGGACGGATTCGAGTTATTGTGATATGATTGATGAGGAACACCACTTGAAACAGAAACTCAGTCCTTTAACAGGGATAGTAAAGATGGTTTCTTCATTCCCAATAGATTATATGCACCTCTGTTGTCTTGGGTTGATGAGAAAACTGTTGCATATGTGGTTAAAGGGCAATCTAGCCACTAGGCTTCCTTCACAAACAGTTAACAGTATATCAAGCAAACTGCTGGTGTTACATTCCCACACCCCTGTTGAATTCAATCGCAAGCCAAGAGGTTTGAATGAGCTTGATCGTTGGAAAGCTACTGAGCTCCGATCCTTCATGTTATACTGGGGTCCTGTAGTTCTGAAGGATTGCCTTCCCAGTGAGTTTTATGACAACTTCATGTTGTTTTCAGTGGCCATGTATTTGTTTTTGTCTCCTGGAACTTCTGGCCAAATGGTTGAATTTGCACATAGATTAATGATATCCTTTGTGGGCCACTTTGGACAGTTGTATGGTACGGGTGAGATTGTGTTCAGTGTCCACCAGCTTATACATTTAGCAGATGAATACAAACTATTTGGACCTTTAGATAATGTTTCAGGGTTCCCTTTTGAGAATTATCTTGGCCAAATAAAGCATCTTTTACGCAAGCCACACCAACCTCTACAACAGGTAGTCAAAAGGCTGTCAGAAATGCCACATGTTGAGGTTCCATTAGCAACAGATCAACCAGTTTTAAAGCACATTCATACTGATGGTCCACTTCCTCAACATTTCAGTGTTGCTCTACAGTACACAAAGGTCTCCAGTTGTCGTTTTACCTTGTCTACAAAGCAGGGGGATAATTGTATTCAGGTGGGAGATACAATTGCAGTAGTGCAGAATATAGTCCAGGAAGAAGGTGAGGTCTATGTGATCTACAGAAAGTTCAGACACCAAGAATTATATTACACTTATCCCTGCGAGTCCTCCCTCATAGGTACATACAAGGTTAGAGAGTTGTGTGATGAGATCGGGGTTGGTAAAATTAGCTTTATTAAACGTAAATGTGTTCTGTATCCAGAGGGAAATAGCCTCATAGCTATTCCAATAGCTCATCTGCAGTAGACATCTTATGATTCATGTTTTTGTCATTATAATTTTTTTATCATTAATATTCTAATTTAATTTATTGTACACAGAATGGAAAGTGAGGTGGTGCTCTGGGGCGTTGTACTGTTTCCAAATGGCGGAACTGCAACAGTTCTTTCCAGCTGGTTCAATCCAACGGATGGTACATTATTATGGCCCCCAAAAAACACAAATTATTCAAAGGCCCTTAAAGAAAACATGATGCCCTGTGAAGGATGGACCACATATGACAAAATTCGGCTCTTAATTACTTGTGGTAAGTATAGTCACTGCTATTGTCTGATGTGAATTGTTCCTCATACTTCTTATTAATGTCATGCTGTATTTTCTGCTTGTTCTTTTACAGACTCATTTGTAAAGGCCAAGCAACATGAAGACAAGTACGTGACTACTGGATGTCTAACCACTGATTTGGAATCTGAAGAGGAAGCAGATGTACGTCGGAAAAGAAGAGCAAGGTACAGTTGAATTCCTCGTGATAGTTTTTGGTTAAACAGAAATGGGCCATGGGCTGGCTCCTGAACAGTGTCTCAAGGATTGCTCAATTAATTGAATTATCCTGGGAGCCTGGGAATGTTAAATGTTTTTTTTTAGGACAAATCATATGCACGCAGTGGAGTCAGATGAAGAGCCAGACAGCAGGGTGACGCGAAGATAAGCCAAGCCACCTGATGTTCATTTCCCAGGTATAGTGGTGACACTTGTCAGTTATGACACTAACTGCTACACCTACTTTAAGTATTGCCATGTATAATTCCATTTATTTATTAATACAGTGCAGCCAGAATCCAGCCAGTACCCCTCGGTGCCAACATCAAATGCAAGCAGTGGTATGTCATTATTTACTAACATAGCAGAACAAAATGTAGTTGCATGAGAGCTTTACAAGCATTTAGTTCCTCTGTCAATACATCCAAACATATCAGTCAGGTTATGTGTTCAAAAGTTACAGTGTCCACTATTCATGTCTTGTGTTCCCTTCTTTTAGTCTCTGGAGGAAGCTGCTCGGTCTCTGGAGGAAGCTGCTCGGAGAATAACCAGCCTAATAATGGTAAGTGAATCACTTCACACTACTAAGTCAGGGTGGAGCCGGTGGACAGATTGTAAATGTGCTTTTGATAGCATTCATTGTTCATGTTTTGTTGTGTTCTCTCATTTTAGGCTTTGGTGGAAGCTTCTTGGCACAGTTGGAGTCAATGGACCACTGCAATGATGGTAAGTAGATTAATAAACTAGATATAGCTATGTGATTCTCTCAGCCACTCTTGTGTCTCCAGTCTGTTTCAATAGGTGGCGGTTGGATTACTAGTCCTGCCTTACTGGATACCTTACTGACTGGAAATGTTAGTTAAATGGGTGGAAATGTAAAGTTGAGTGCATATATGAGTAGCTTATTCAGTGTCTCACTATTTTGCAATGAGCTGTTAATGTTGGCATGATATTATATGAGAACTTGTATTTTACAGTGACTAATTACGGTTATTTTAATCCATTTCAGGAGGGAACCACACTGGACAAGTAAGGAATGGTATGTCTTTTGCTTGCTACTGTATATGGTGCTCATTGATACTTTGATGGTGCTTACCTTATTTTGTTAATTCTGTCGCTCTTTCTCTAGGAAAGCCAATGTATAACTCCAGCCCCTACCACACTGTGCCATCAGAGCGAGCAAGGAATGGTATGCATTTCTCATCTTAAATGTTGTTTTTTTGGGTAAAATTCCATAATTCGTGTTCAATGTAAACAATGATGTGTGTCCTTTATTCTCTTTCTATTAGACTTCAATGCCAACTATAGCCGTGGCTCCAGATCAGCTGACTTCAACTCACATCGCCTGGGTAAAGATGCCTATATTCCACTTTACCCCCCGCCTCCCCCATACACAATGACCTAATGTGCAATGCTGATGCCATGTTGATTTCTTCAGCTTCAGCTCCTGAAACGCCGCGGGGAAGATTCCATGGAGAGCCCAGTCAAATGTTACAAGGCAAGTATCATTTTCTGATGCATTGAGAAACATATGTCCCTTGTGACTTTACAGTCTTTGTCACTTTTTTTTTTCATGTAATTTGTCATGGTGTTTATAGGCTTAATATTTAAGCACAATGGTTACTATAAGTTAGGGGTGCAAAGACTTAAGCGTCACATTTAAATGTAAATAGTAACGTTGTTGTCATGTGATGATCCCTTTAATTAGATGTGATTTGAATGTGCTGAAGGCCCTTATTGCTTAGTGTCATTCTAAATGATTGAAATGGTGAATCTATCCTTGAAATTTAATGTAAAACCAATTGTTTTTCTTCAAGACCTTGCTGCCAACAAAAACACCAGGATGCTTGCAGAGCTACTCGTGGAGGTGAAGCAAATTTCACATGACGTTCAGTTTCTGAAGACTGAAATGGCTAAATCCACCTTTAACGATCACGGAGCTGGACCTGAATCACAGAGAGAAGAGAACTTCCCCATCGTGCTGCCACTCACCAATGAGGAGCAGTTTGATGAGGCTGAAGCTGCACTGAAGGACGAAACAGTCCGTCGAAAGATGGTGAACATTTTTGTATTTTGTTAAAAATTTATTGTTTGAAATCTAAGTGTTTATAATGTCTGAATTGTAGGAGTGGAGGCATTTATTTAGTTTTTTGCTTGGATGTGTGCTTGGCATAGAAATATTGTGAAAATAGCCTTGCAATGATATGCGGGATGATATTTATTTCTTAGTCAATATTTGACAATTCATTTAGCTAATTTGTTTGATGGTATTGTTTGTTGAGTTTTGACACAGTAATGGTCTTTCTTTAGAGTTAATAAAAAAAAGTCTTAAAATGTGTACTTAAAACATCATATTCTGTCCATTTGACATAGTACAATGTACACTTTAGCACACTCACTTTTTTTCCTCTCCAATCTGTTAAGACAACCCGCCTGGCATTAATCGGAGGGACCAACTCAGAAAATATGATCCGGCGAATGCTATCCGCTACCATGACAAACTGTCTAGCATGCATCTTCAACTGGGCGGGAAAGGGACCGAAGAGGGCCTTCAAGGACACACTGATGCAGGACTGCATGTTTGGTGAGTCAATCTGCACCTCAAAATACTAGGTTTACTACAGTGGATTTAGCTATTTTGATGATGGATATTTCATTTAATTAAGTATTTTCACTTTTATCTCAAGTAAATACTAATGGATGCATTTTTATCACCATGGAATGAGCCTGATGGAACATGCAACCACTCTTAAAGAAACACCTCACCCATTTCCAACCTTAACGTCATATAAGTGGTCCTCTGTAATGCTCACAATAAGATTTTTTACGAGCATTAATGTGGATCAATTATATGACTATGGGGTTGAAAATGCACCTAAGGCCACCTGAAAATCTAGTACACTAAAAAGGACACTGTTCACTTTGGAATGGAACGTGCCCACTGCAGCTTTCTTGTTTATCTTTAAGTATTCTTTTTTTCTTTTTTCCCAGCGGCTGCTCGTCAATTTGACCGCAAGTTGACTGACTTGATATACAGAGATGCACTGCAGAAGTGGCTGCGTTATGCACCTGAGAGGAATGGCGGGATACGAAGAAAGACAAAGACTTAAAAGGACAAATGGTTTGGAGGACAGTGGGTTTCATGGGAGTTGGATCATTGGAAGCTGATCCAGGGGCAACATTTATCTCCAGCATCTCTGGTTGCAGCTGTCGCGTGCATGCATGCGTGCATATGTTTAGCCCCTAGTTTAGCCTCCAGGACCACCCCCTAATTTAGCCTCCAGGACCACCCCCTAGTTGAGACTCAGCCCCCCTCAGGACCACCCCCTAGTTTAGACTCAGCCCCCCTCAGGACCACCCCCTAGTTTAGACTCAGCCCCCCTCAGGACCACCCCTAGTTGAGACTCAGCCCCCCTCAGGACCACCCCCTAGTTTAGACTCAGCCCCCCTCCAGACCACCCCTAGTTGAGACTCAGCCCCCCTCAGGACCACCCCTAGTTGAGACTCAGCCCCCCTCAGGACCACCCCCTAGTTTAGACTCAGCCCCCCTCAGGACCACCCCCTAGTTTAGACTCAGCCCCCCTCCAGACCACCCCTAGTTGAGACTCAGCCCCCCTCCAGACCACCCCTAGTTGAGACTCAGCCCCCCTCAGGACCACCCCTAGTTGAGACTCAGCCCCCCTCAGGACCACCCCTAGTTGAGACTCAGCCCCCCTCAGGACCACCCCCTAGTTTAGACTCAGCCCCCCTCAGGACCACCCCCTAGTTTAGACTCAGCCCCCCTCAGGACCACCCCCTAGTTTAGACTCAGCCCCCCTCCAGACCACCCCTAGTTGAGACTCAGCCCCCCTCAGGACCACCCCCTAGTTTAGACTCAGCCCCCCTCCAGACCACCCCTAGTTGAGACTCAGCCCCCCTCAGGACCACCCCCTAGTTTAGACTTAGCCCCCCTCAGGACCACCCCCAGTTTAGACTCAGCCCCCCTCCAGACCACCCCTAGTTGAGACTCAGCCCCCCTCAGGACCACCCCCTAGTTTAGACTCAGCCCCCCTCAGGACCACCCCCTAGTTTAGACTCAGCCCCCCTCAGGACCACCCCCTAGTTTAGACTCAGCCCCCCTCCAGACCACCCCTAGTTGAGACTCAGCCCCCCTCAGGACCACCCCTAGTTGAGACTCAGCCCCCCTCAGGACCACCCCCTAGTTTAGACTCAGCCCCCCTCAGGACCACCCCCTAGTTTAGACTCAGCCCCCCTCCAGACCACCCCTAGTTGAGACTCAGCCCCCCTCAGGACCACCCCCTAGTTTAGACTCAGCCCCCCTCAGGACCACCCCCTAGTTTAGACTCAGCCCCCCTCCAGACCACCCCTAGTTGAGACTCAGCCCCCCTCAGGACCACCCCCTAGTTTAGACTCAGCCCCCCTCCAGACCACCCCTAGTTGAGACTCAGCCCCCCTCAGGACCACCCCCTAGTTTAGACTCAGCCCCCCTCCAGACCACCCCTAGTTGAGACTCAGCCCCCCTCAGGACCACCCCCTAGTTTAGACTCAGCCCCCCTCCAGACCACCCCTAGTTGAGACTCAGCCCCCCTCAGGACCACCCCTAGTTGAGACTCAGCCCCCCTCAGGACCACCCCCTAGTTTAGACTCAGCCCCCCTCAGGACCACCCCCTAGTTTAGACTCAGCCCCCCTCCAGACCACCCCTAGTTGAGACTCAGCCCCCCTCAGGACCACCCCTAGTTGAGACTCAGCCCCCCTCAGGACCACCCCCTAGTTTAGACTCAGCCCCCCTCACGACCACCCCCTAGTTTAGACTCAGCCCCCTCCAGACCACCCCTAGTTGAGACTCAGCCCCCCTCAGGACCACCCCCTAGTTTAGACTCAGCCCCCCTCAGGACCACCCCCTAGTTTAGACTCAGCCCCCCTCAGAACCACCCCCTAGTTTAGACTCAGCCCCCCTCCAGACCACCCCTAGTTGAGACTCAGCCCCCCTCCAGACCACCCCTAGTTGAGACTCAGCCCCCCTCAGGACCACCCCCTAGTTTAGACTCAGCCCCCCTCAGGACCACCCCCTAGTTTAGACTCAGCCCCCCTCAGGACCACCCCCTAGTTTAGACTCAGCCCCCCTCCAGACCACCCCTAGTTGAGACTCAGCCCCCCTCAGGACCACCCCCTAGTTTAGACTCAGCCCCCCTCCAGACCACCCCTAGTTGAGACTCAGCCCCCCTCAGGACCACCCCCTAGTTTAGACTCAGCCCCCCTCAGGACCACCCCCTAGTTTAGACTCAGCCCCCCTCCAGACCTTAGTGTGACGATGTACCTTGGCACGCTGGCACGCCACACAGGAGGCCGCCCATACTTTGACGTCCTTCCTAAGGCCCGGCCAGACGAACTTGGCCCCTACCAACTTGACCGACGCCTTTACCCCAGGGTGTGAAAGGGCATGAATGGTGTCAAATACCCGGCGGCGCCAGTCAGTTGGAACCATGGGGCGGGGCTGGCCAGTGGAGACGTCACAGAGGAGCGTGGCGCCGCTGTCGTGAAACACCACATCCTCAAGTCGAAGTCCTGTCACAGCCGTCCTGAACGCCTGAAGGTCTGAGTCGGTGAGCTGGTCAGCAGCCATGGCTGATGCCCGGGTGCACAGGGCTGACGTGCGCCCGGGAGAGGCAGTCTGCCACCTGAAATGCTAATTGTTGGTTTTGCATGCTTATTCAAGTTCAGAAGGTTGTCAGTAGTCGGTAGTCTGAATGGAGTGATGATTAATGATGGATTAATGGATGCTATTTATAGTGTGGATGTGAATATATTATATAGATATACATCTCTAATGTGTCTCTATAATACTCTGAAGTATTATACTTAGTTTAGCAATAGGTAAAAGTGTTTTTAGATAGATTTAACTTTTAGATTTGATTCTGCGTTGGAATTTTGGAAAACAACACTTCCTGGAAGATTCTATAGGGGTTCAAGGTTCAGAGTTCTGTATGAATATTTTCAATAACTGTTATTATTCGGTCATTTTTGTATGGGAGAGTCAGCTGAATGTCAGCTGATCTGGAGCCACGTGCGTAGTTGGCATCGAAGTCTAATAGAAAGAGAAGGGACACGCATCATTAAATAGTTTCAATGGTGCCACCCTGATAAAATAAAAAAGCTACTGTACATTACAGTAGATTTCATTATTTGTTCTCATGCACGCCTGGTGATACTAAATCCAAATTGAACTCAGGCATTTCAAAGAGAATATGTATGTGCGAAGGTTCAGAGTTCTGTATGAATATTTTCAATAACTGTTATTATTCTGTCATTTTTGTATGGGAGAGTCAGCTGAATGTCAGCTGATCTGGAGCCACGTGCGTAGTTGGCATCGAAGTCTAATAGAAAGAGAAGGGACACGCATCATTAAATAGTTTCAATGGTGCCACCCTGATAAAATAAAAAAGCTACTGTACATTACAGTAGATTTCATTATCTGTTCTCATGCACGCCTGGTGATACTAAATCCAAATTGAACTCAGGCATTTCAAAGAGAATATGTATGTGCGAAGGTTCAGAGTTCTGTATGAATATTTTCAATAACTTATTATTCTGTCATTTTTGTATGGGAGAGTCAGCTGAATGTCAGCTGATCTGGAGCCACGTGCATAGTTGGCATCGAAGTCTAATAGAAAGAGAGGCATTTCAAAGAATATGTATGTGCGAATTAATTGGCTTTAATAAATGGTTAAAGCAATAAATTGTCTGTTTCTTTGTTCATAGAGCATGTCGTAAAGCAGCTGTTCTCAACCTTGGTTTCTTGAAGAAAAAATTATTCGAAATAGCCGATCTACAAGCTTGCAACATATTTTCGAATATTCACCTAGAATGGCATAATTATAATCAAGTTTGGAGTCCCCAAATATTTTTCCTGTGAGGTCTTTGTATAAAAAGGTTGAGAACCACTGCAGTAAAGCATATGGACCATTTCAGCATGTTTCAACCTTCCTCTGTATGTTTTTAATATGTCTCATTTAAGCCAAAAATAATCACTTTACTCTATTTGTTGTTTTAAAGTTCTGCAGGGGTTGCTCCAAGCCTGTCTATCAGTGACATCACTGCCATTCAGGCATATGGCAGTAATGTCACTAGTAGACACCTTTTAGCATGCTCCCGGTGGAACTACAACTAATAATATAATTTAGATGTAAAGTGATTATTTTTCTTTATTAATGAGGCATATTAAAAGCATACAGAGGAAGGTTGAAAAAGTGCTGAAATGGTCATTCAATAATATCATTATTTCAATGTATAATGCAATATATATATATAGTTGAATCAATGTTGATGCAATGCTACATTATTTCAATGTTGATCATATCATAGTTGAATCAACGTTGATTCATTGTCGGCTTTCAAATTGAAATTTCTAAATTTTGGTTGAAAATCCAATGTTCTTTCCATGTTGATCATAGCGAGCACTTTCAATGCCATTTTCTATGTCTGATATCAATGTTGATTCCAATCTCCAGCCTGACAAAAACACAATGTTGATTCAACGATTTTTTGCTATCTGGGTACTGTAGTCAAGAGAACATGTACAGTATTACCGCAGTCAAAAGAACATGTATAGTGCCACTGTAGTCAATAGGACATGTACAGTATTTACAATGCCAGTACCGTAGACAAAACAAGGCAGCAGTGGGAGGTTACTGGTAATGGGGAAATCCGGCGAGTACAGTGGTGGATAGTGCAGGCCCAATATGTGACAGATAGGGGTCCCAGATCTCATAAAAAGTGTCCAACTTGGAATGCAGCATACATGTAATATATTCACAGGGGATACATTCCATTATGATATTGTGCCATGACCTCATTGACGGGACCTCGTCCTTGATCCAAAACAACAGGATGTTCTTTCTAGCAGCAAATGTCAACAAATTGAACAGTCTCTTATGTTTGGAATTGGTACCATGAATATCTGGGAGGCCCAGCAAAAGGCAGAGGGGATCCAGCTCGATGGGGGTGTGAAATATGTCAGACAGTTCTTCTACAACGTCGTACCAGTAGCTCTGTAGTTTTACACAGGTCCAAAAACAGTGGACGTGATTTCCAATCTCTATCTTGCATTTAAAGCAAAGTGGGGACGTATTGGGATCCATTTTACTTTTACGGGCGGGGGTAATATGAATGCGATGCAATATTCTAATTTGGATGGCCTTGGTGCGGTTACAAACCGAGATTTTTTTTGCGTAGGTCCACGTATCCTGCCAGTCTGCATCTGTGATTTCTATGTCCAAATCCTCTTCCCAGGACTGTTTAGTAACATAGGAAGATAAAGATGAATTAAGGTTCAGAGTACTATAGAAGATAGATATTTGTTTTTTGGGGATCTGTAAGGAGAGGGCTTTCTCCACCTGCGAGGTGGAGATGTCAGTTAAAAGTGAGGTGTCCTTGGTGATAAACTGCCTAATTTGTAGGTACCTAAAAAATTCCGCTTTCAATAGACCATATCGCTGCTGCAGCTGTGTAAAGGACATTAGGGTCCGGCCATCAAACAGGTGGCCAAGATCGGTTATGCCCTGCCTATACCAGGTCTTGAAGCCGCCGCCGATTTGGTTTGGCTTAAAGTCGGGATTGTCTACAATCGGGGTAAGAGGAGAGGTCAGCTTGGCTCGGCCCTCCACCTTACGGACAGTCTTCCAGGCCTTGACGGAACATAATGTGATGGGGTTGGAGCACACCTTCCTCACAGACCTAAAGTCTTTGATAAATAGTAGGTTCCACAGGGGGGACTTAGATTGCGAGGATTCAACATCCAGCCATATTGACAGTGGGTCTGCTCTGAACCAGCCGACCAGCACCCTAAGGTGTGCCGCCAGCTGGTAGTGTCTAATATTAGGTAGGTCTAGACCCCCATCTTCACTATCCATCTGTAATTTGGCCATTTTCAGACGCGGTTTCTTCCCATTCCAAATGAATGAGCTTAGCCAGCCTTCCAGCACCTTTATAACCTTGTTTGTCAGCAGCACTGGGATCATTTGGAGAGGGTACAACAGTCTGGGGAGTACGTTCATCTTGACGAGGGCAATCCTACCCAGCCAGGAGATCGGTAAGGGGGCCCATCTAACTAAGTCTGCCCTTATGGTGTCTAAAAGAGGGGGAAAATTGGCCTTAGCCAACGTATCATAGGTGGGTGTCACAAATACTCCTAGGTAAACGAAGCCGGAGGGCGACCAGCGAAATGGGAAGGGCTCGGGCAGTATCGGGATAGATTTGAGTGTCCCAAGTGGCATTGCTTCGGATTTGGAAAAGTTTATTTTGTACCCCGAGAAGGTTCCAAATGTGGAAATCATGCGGGTTAGACATGGAATTGAAGAGTCAGGCTTAGACACAAAGATCAGCACGTTGTCCGCGTAAAGGGTGATTTTGTGCTCCCTCCCGCCCACTCTAATACCTGAGATCTCGGCTGACTGCCTTACGGCCTGTGCGAGTGGTTCTATGGCCATGTCGAATAGTAAAGGGCTAAGAGGATCCCCCTGGGGGTTCCCCCGCTGCAGAGGAAAGTTGCTAGACCTAAGTCCATTAGTCAGGACCGCCGACATCCGCGAGTTGTAAAGAACCTTGACCCAGTCAATAAAGGTGTCACCTAAGCCAAATTCAGCGAGGGTTAAAAATAGATACGGCCATTCTACACGGTCAAACGCCTTCTCCGCGTCGAGAGACAGAACCACAGCGGGGTGGTCTGTCTCACGAGTCATTTGGATGATATTGAGGAGCCGTCTCATGTTGTCGATAGAGTTCCTACCCTTAATAAAACCGGTCTGATCTTCATTAATAATAAAAGGGAGTACTTTTTCCAGGCGCATGGACAGGATCTTGGAAAGCAACTTTTGGTCCGAATTGAGTAGGGCTATAGGCCTATAGGAGGCGCACTCCTCAGGGCATTTACCCTTCTTAAGGAGAAGGCAGATATTAGCCTCCCGTAGAGACTGGGGCAGTATCCCCACTTCAGCGGAGTGATTAAGCATTGCCAGCAGGGGATCTAATAGAATATGACCGAACTCTTTATAAAACTCGCATCCGAAACCGTCCGGGCCCGGAGCCTTACCAGATGGCATAGCCTTAAGGGCGCCCAGAGCTTCTTCCTTCGTAATTGGGGCGTTAAGGAGCAAGTTCTGATCTTTTGAGGCGTAATTCAGCGAAGAAGGCCTGCATGTCAGAGAGAGCACCATCGGGTCATTCGGTCCTATGGAGTTGGGCATAGAAAGAGGCAAACTCTTTGTTAATAGTTTTGGTGTCAAAAGACCTGACCCCGTTGGAGTCGGAGATTGAGGCTATTACTTGGGTGTCAGCCCTTTTTTTTGCCAAGTTAGCCAGGCACCTACCCGGCTTGTCACCGTGTTCGTACATTCTCTGTTTGGCAAATTTAAGAGAATATTCAGCGTCCTGGATCAGAAGAGTGTTTAGCGCCGCTCTGGTGGCTGTAAGCTCCATAAGCACAGCCGGGGCTGGGTTTGAAACATGCTGATTTTCAAGGTCGGCTAGTTTGGATTCAAGAAGTTTACATTGTTCATTTTTCTTGCGCTTCTTGGATGATACATAAGATATAATCAGTCCACGAGAAAAGACCTTAGATGTTTCCCAGAGTAGAGACGGGTTATCCGTAGAGCGAAAGTTAATTGAGTAGAACATTTTGAATTCCGATTCGAAATAGGAGACAAATATATCATCTTTGAGGAGGTATGGGTTGAGGCGCCAACGCCTCGACAGCGCTCTCTCTTCTGACAGGGAGTAGACCAGGTATATAGGGGCGTGATCCGATAGAACGATGCTTCCGATTGTGCAGGACAATACTAGAAAGAGCTTAGAGGAAGGGATGAAGAAATAGTCTATTCTACTGTTGCTCTTGTGTGGGCCGCTAAAAAAGGTGAACTTCAGTTCTGATGGGCAAAGGGTTCTCCAGACATCTGAGTATCCAGTGTCTTCGCATAGGGAGGTGAGCGTCTTTGCTTGCCTAGAGGGGGGAGCCAGACTGGGTGGGAGTTTGTCAAGAGACGGTATGAGGTGACAATTAAAGTCTCCGCCCACAAAGGCGTTCTCAGAGGCCAGGCCATTAAACTCAGCAAATATCTTGGATAGAAAGTCAGGGGAATAGCCTGGGGGACAGTATACATTCATAAATGTCATTTCTTTACCCTTAAGAACCCCTTTGATAATCACATAGCGACCTTGGCTATCCACAGAGGAAGTTATAAGTCTAAAGGGGAGATTTTTATTGATCAATATGGCCACGCCCCTACTAAACGTAGAATAGTTTGTAGCAAAGACCTGTCCTACCCAGCTCTTTTGGAGTTTAGCAGTGTCGTTGGGCCCCATATGAGTTTCTTGTAAAAGAGCAATCGACACATTCTCCCTCCTTAAAAAGGTCAGAATCGCCTTCCTCTTAGCCAACCTCTGCAGGCCTCAAACATTCCAGGAGCAGAGCTTGAAGCTCTCAGAGTTAGCCGTAGCCATAGAACATTGAAGGGCGTGTAGGTGGGGCAGACCTGGGCAAGCCTGTGGGCATGTAGGATTCACTTAACCTAAACACTATGCACACGTATTTCGAGCCATACATAAAACATATAATAATGACATAAAAAACATATAAATTTGTGGGACCCGTGGGTCTTTCCCCAACATCACAGGGACTCACCAACATTTCCAGAGACTTCAAACCTACCACTCGTAGAATCATCTCCGTGGCCAACTGCCACATTTCCCTGTATACAAAAGTGCCTCAGAGTGTAAAGCAAACAAGAAAAAAAAATCAAATTGAACCATAAGCCAATAGTAAGGTCAACGGCTGGAACCCAGAACTGTCGGTAAAAAAGGGGGGGGGGGGTGTATCTGCCAGGGATGCTGCGACAAAACAGGCGCACAGTACCTCCACCAGGCCGGGAGGGGGCGATACCCTGTCCGCGAGACTGTTATCTCCCCTGACGCTGGTTCGACCCTACACAGTTATGCCTCCCCACCAGAGGAGGGCGCTGTGCCGGGGGCCGCCCGCCGCTCCCGCGAGCACATTGTCAGCAGCAAACATTAATGGGAGCCATGCGGGTTGCATGAACCGGTTGAGAGTCAAACAGGTGGCGCAGCCACGAGACCCCATCTCGCTCTACGTGTAATCAACAGTAAATGCATCCCGGTGGCCATGATCAAAAACATGGCCGGGAGCTGGTATATCGCGCAAAAGTCATAAGCGTGGCAGAAATATCCAAAACGGAATAGAATAGGTCCCGCTCCTTCCGAAACGTTAACAGTTAGCAACCTAGCCCGTGGCTATGGTCGCGCATCAGTACAACAGTCATATACAACATACTTGTCCCCCTCCTCCCCTTATGTCAGATAGCGAGAGAAAAATAAAAAGATAACTTTCCAGGCGAGGCCTAATGTCAAGTATTCATCCATACTCACATACGTAATAAGATACCAAATGCGACCCCTTTCTGTGTGATAACCATAGCAGTATGCTAACGGTCCATCGCTACTACCCCGTCAGGATCTGATGAGGCCGGTGTCGGGTCCGCGTTCAGCTCCGGTGGAGCCAGCGTCGGGTCCGCGTCTCGCCCCGGTGAAGCTGGTGTCGGGTCCACGTCTCGCCCCGGTGGAGCCAGCATCAGGCCCACGTCTCGCCCTGATGAAGCCGGTGTCGGGTCCGCGTCTCGCTCCGGTGGAGCCAGCGTCATGCCCGCGTCTCGCCCTGGTGAAGCCGGTGTCGGGTCTGCGTCTCGTCCTGGCGAAACCGGTGTCGAGGTCCCTCTGGGTCGGGCCCTCAGGAAGTCCATGGCGTCCTTGGGCGACTGTAGATGCAGCCTGCCCTCCTTGGTTCGGATGATTAGCTTCGCAGGGAACTGGAGCGATGGTTTAAATCCGCGCTTGTACAGGGGCCCCATGACATCACGGTATTGTGAACGTTGCTCGACCACCTCGGGGGGATAATCTTCGAAGATAGCGACTGGTTTCCCTCTGTATGTCAGATTCCCTCTCCTCTTGCGAGCTTCCAGGATAATAGTCTCTTTGATCTTGTAGTGATGTAAGCGGGCAATTACGGCCCTAGGCCTGGAGCCTGGTGCTGGTCTGGGTGTTAGCGTCCTGTGGCATCGGTCAAGCTCCGGTGGTGTAGCGAGGACATCTTTCCCCATGATTTCCACCAGGACCTCCGCGAAAAAGACACTGGGACGGTTGCTGTGCAGGGATTCATCCAGGCCCAGGATGCGTATGTTAGAACGCCGACTACATGACTCAACATCAATTAGCTTGTTTCTTAGCTTGTCGATGACTATATCCTGAGCTGTGCATCTCACTTCTAGCTCCACCATCCTATCCGACCACCTATCCATGGCGTCCTCCACGGAGGTCAGGCGTTGGGTATGGTCTGCGATCTCCTGCTGGAAGCCGTCGAGTCTAGACTCGAGCGAGGCAGCAAACGTTCTGAACTCCGTGGTGAAGGCCTGTTTGAGCTCATCCATTAGCTTAGCCATGGTAGCCCCATCCACAGGGGCGGTCTCGCTTCTCAAGACTCGTGCAGTCATCATGCTCGTTATTCTTTTTCCTTTTTGGGTCGAATAGTACAGTCTTAGATACGGATGTTGTATATTAGTGGTTCAATCACCTTGAAAATAAAAAAAAGAGGCTTTTTAAAGTAAAATAAAAGCCCGGACCCGGAACCTCGTAAAACATAATTGTTAATGATACAAATATTGTCGTATTTATTATCATTATAATTATTTAATTCCGAGGATGTCTGTAGAATCTATGCCCCCTTTCCACTGCATGGTACCTACTCGACTCTACACTACTCTACTCTGCATTTTCGGTTTTCCATTACCAAAGTGCCTGGTACCAGGTACTTTTTGGGTACTTTTTTAGTCCCTGCTCTGTCGATGTTCCAAGCGGGTAGAAGTGGTACCAGAAAAGTCACGTGAAACACTGCAGACCACTGATTGGTCAGAAGAGAGACGTGTCACTCGTTAGAGCGTCTCCACAAAAACAGAAAGCCGCCATCTTTAATGTCTCGCATAG